>NC_084756.1:38893107-38943107 GCF_033978785.1 Entelurus aequoreus | reverse complement strand
AATTGGAGTCTTAGATGGATCAATAATTCATAACAACATTGATTTTGATTCATTATTATTTGAGCAAGGACAGTTTAAAAAAAAAAGTCAACTAAATTTTCTGCAGATCTAAAAGGGTCAAACTCATAAAACTAGTAAAAATAAGTAATACATGATTTATTTATTTTTTTACTTTCAACACTTAACTCTATTCATCCATCGATTATAAGTTATTTATTTATTATTATTTTTTTGAACGCTCAAATCTGTAGATCAACATAAGGTCTATCTGTCGATAAAAACAAAAAAAACATTTTGTGTTTTACACTTTTCTTGTCAAATAAATGTTAGGGTAAAAACACAAACAATACAATATTTTCCACCCAAAAAAGTAAAAGTGGAATATTTGATGTGAATTAATTGGAGCCTTAGATAGATCAATAATTCATAACAACATTGATTTTGATTCATTATTATTTGAGCAATGACAGTTTAAAAAAAATTTCAACTAAAATTTCTACAGATCTAAAAGGGTCAAACTCATAAAACTAGTAAAAATAAGTAATACATGATTTTATTTTATTTTTTACTTTCAACACTTAACTCTATTCATCCATCGATTATAAGTTATTTATTTGTTTATAATTATTAATGTTAATGTTTTTTGGAACGCTCAAATCTGTAGATCAACATAAGGTCTATCTGTTGATAAAATCAAAACAAAAATTTTGTGTTTTACGCTTTTCTTGTCAAATAATTTTGATGGCAAAAACACAAACAATACAATATTTTCCACCCAAAAAAGTAAAAGTGGAATATTTGATGTGAATTAATTGGAGCCTTAAATGGATCAATAATTCATAACAACATTGATTTTGATTCATTATTATTTGAGCAATGACAGTTTAAAAAAAAAAGTCAACTAAATTTTCTGCAGATCTAAAAGGGTCAAACTCATAAAACTAGTAAAAATAAGTAATACATGATTTATTTATTTTTTACTTTCAACACTTAAATCTATACATCCATCCATTATAAGTTATTTATTTATTTATTATTATTAATTTTAATGTTTTTTGGAACGCTTCAATCTCTAGATCAACATAAGGTCTATCTGTCGATAAAAACTTTAAAAAAAAACGTTTTCTGTTTTACGCTTTCCTTGTCAAGGGCCACACCTTGGGACGCCCCTGCAATGGGGTATAAAGCAGTGGTCCCCAAACTACGGCCCGCGGGCCGGATCCGGCCCCCCGGCATCCAAAATCCGGCCCACAGGAAGTCCCAAGTTAAAAAAAAAAAAAATTATTTTAATTTTAAATTTTTTTTAATTGATTTATTTTTTTTACTTTTTTTTTCTAATCCATTTTCTACTGCTTGTTACTCTCGGTGTCTCCTAGCTGCTCAGGAAAATCATATTGTCAAAAAATAAAATTTCCCATCAATAATGTGACAATGTTAAATGTTGATGAACATCAATGTTAATTGATGTTAAATGACAAAACAGATTAACTCGCTGGAATATAAAGACAATGTATATATATATATATATATATATATATATATATATATAGTTTGGGGACCCCTGGTATAAAGGGTTAAAGATCCAAGCACCAATTACCGCCCTTCAGACAGAGCGTTTGAAAAGAGGATGATCCCACTCTGCAACAAGTTAAAGTTAAAGTTAGCCCACTTGCCTTTCTCTCAGGGGACTTGGTGGCAAACACAGGCATGCGACTGGCCAGCAGCGGACACCAAAAAGGAGCCATGGTCTTCTCCTCGTGCTCGCCATACAGCCAGCCTGGAGAGTTCTCCTCCCCTGGAAGTGCCGAGAAGAGACAATCCTGTTAGTTGACCACTTAATGTGATACTGATACCATCTGATTAAGTTAGAAAACGACAACGTCCGATCCAGTGAGTTGGAATCGATTCAGTAACTTTTTAGCAGAACAATTCAAGCAGTGTGAGTGTGAAATACAAACCCCCTTTCCATATGAGTTGGGAAATTGTGTTACGTGCCAAAGAAGTTGGGAAAGGTGGCAATAAATACTGATAAAGTTGAGGAATGCTCATCAAACACTTATTTGGAACATCCCACAGGTGAACAGGCTAATTGGGAACAGGTGGGTGCCATGATTGGCTATAAAAGTAGATTCCATGAAATGCTCAGTCATTCACAAACAAGGATGGGGCGAGGGTCACCACTTTGTCAACAAATGCCTGAGCAAATTGTTGAACAGTTTAAGAACAGCCTTTCTCAAGCAGCTATTGCAAGGAATTGAGGGATTTCACCATCTACACTCCGTAATATCATCAAAGGGTTCAGAGAATTTGGAGAAATCACTGCAGGTAAGCAGCTAAGCCCGTGACCTTCCATCCCTCAGGCTGTACTGCGTCAACAAGCCACATCAGTGTGTAAAGGATATCACCACATGGAACACTTCAGAAACCCACTGTCAGTAACTACAGTTGGTCGCTACATCTGTAAGTGCAAGTTAAAACTCTCCTATGCAAGGCGAAAACCGTTTATCAACAACACCCAGAAACGCCATCGGCTTCGCTGGGCCTGAGCTCATCTCAGATGGACTGATACAAAGTGGAAAAGTGTTCTGTGGTCTGACGAGTCCACATTTCAAATTGTTTTTGGAAACTGTGGACGTTGTGTCCTCCGGACCAAAGAGGAAAAGAACCATCCGGATTGTTCTAGGGTGAAAGTGTAAAAGGCAGCATGTGTGATGGTATGGGGGTGTATTAGTGGCCAAGACATGGGTAACTTACACATCTGTGAAGGCACCATTAATGCTGAAAGGTACATACAGCTTTTGGAGCAACATATGTTGTTATCGTGGATGCCCCTGCTTATTTCAGCAAGACAATGCCAAGCCACATGTTACATCAACGTGGTTTCATAGTGAAAGAGTGCGGGTACTAGACTGGCCTGCTTGTAGTCCAGACATTGAAAATGTGTGGCACCTAAAATAGCAGAAGGGAGACCCCCGGACTGTTGAACAACTTAAGCTGTACATCAAGCAAGAATGGGAAAGAATTCCAACCTGAGAAGCTTCAAAAATGTGTCTCCTTTTTAAGTTAATTATTATTTGCAAAAAAAAAATAAAGTTTATGAGTTTGAACATGAAATATGTTGTCTTTGTAGCATATTCAACTGAATATGGCTTGAAAAGGATTTGCAAATCATTGTATTCCGTTTATATTTACATCTAACACCATTTCCCAACTCATATGTTGTGGTATTTTAATCGCAAGCCCTTTGAGACACTTGTGATTTAGGGCTATATAAATAAACATTGATTGATTGATTTGGAAACGGGGTTAGTAAATAGTGAACTCTGCAGGTGACATTTCCTATATTGCTGTTATTTCCCGCAAGGGAATTATGTATGAAGGAATTATGAACACAAACGAGCAAGTAAACAACAAATTCATGTCCAAAGTGTTGACATCTTATTTGAACAAAGTGCCAGCAACACGTCAGATTAAATCAAGAAGGAGAAACCTTTTCTGAGCACACCTTCAACGTTGAATAAAAGTAGACGTATTCTGCTCACTGAATGAACACAATATCTAGCATTGAAAAAAACATCAAGTGCAACAAACATTTCTTTAGGTGCATTTACCCGAGATATGTAGTTGCAACTAGGGATGTCCGATAATGGCTTTTTGCCGATATCCGATATTCTGATATTGTCGAACTCTTTAATTACCGATACCGATATCAAACGATACCGATATCAACCGATATATACAGTCGTGGAATTAACACATTATTATGCCTAATCTGGACAACCAGGTATGGTGAAGATAAAGTCCTTTTTAAAAAAAAATATAAAATAAAATAAGATAAAGAAATTAAAAACAGTTTTTTGAATAAAAAAGAAAGTACAACAATATAAAAACAGTTACATAGAAACTAGTAATTAATGAAAATTTGTAAAATTAACTGTTAAAGGTTAGTACTATTAGTGGAGCAGCAGCACGCACAATCATGTGTGCTTACGGACTGTATCCCTTGCAGACTGTATTGATATATATTGATATATAATGTAGGAAGCAGAATATTAATAACAGAAAGAAATGGGGGGAGGGAGGTTTTTTGGGTTGGTGCACTAATTGTAAGTGTATCTTGTGTTTTTTATGTGGATTTAATAAAAAAATAATTAAAAAAAACGATACTGATAATAAAAAAAACGATACCGATAATTTCCGATATTACATTTTAACGCATTTATCGGCCGATAATATCGGCAGACCGATATTATCGGACATCTCTAGTTGCAACCAAATCTTTTCAGATTTGACCTGCCGCTGCTCACATTTGAATAAACACGGAACGTCATCAAGTCTTAACGGAAGTGACAGCAAACATTTTCCGGCGACAGATAAGTTGGAAACCTCTTATTTCGGTCTAAAATAACATGTTTTATTCCTCCCTAATGATACTAAATAGACTTTGTTCATGACACTCTTTTTAACATCCCGTCTCAAACGTTGGCAACGTTGCGGTTTTGTCCGTCCGCCAGGTGGTCTTCACCCGGGATGTCTCTGCACATTGCCGCATTCATCTTGCCCTCTATCCTGACTGCTCTCCCAGTTCCTGCCGCCGAAAAACAACCCCGCAGCATGACGCTGCCACCACCACCACGCTTCATTCCAGGGATGGTGATGAGGCAAACATGGCGTCTGGGTCATTCACGCCAAAGACTTCAATCTTTGTCTCATCAGACCAGAGGATTCAGTTTCTCCTGGTCTGAGAGTCCTTTTTTTGGCAAAGGTTTATTAAGGAATTGCTTCTGTCCATACTGGCCTGAGTGGTGCATTGCTGCAGAGATGGTTGTCCTTCCGGAAGGTTCTCCACTGAGGAACGTTCTAGATCTGACAGAGTGACCACCAGGTTCTTGGTCACCTCCCTGACTAGATTGAGATGAATGCAGCAAAGTACAGAGACATCCTGGTGTTGTGCCGAGAACAAAACAGAATTGACTCCATTTTCCAACAAAATGAGGAAAGAGTTTAGCCCCGTGGATACTTTGCGGGGGCACTTTATCTCCTGCCCTAGATTCGAGTCTCTCACTCCACATCAACTGTGAGCAGTCAATACTTTAGTTAGCTTGTTAGCTTCCCATCACGAGTGAACGACGGTAATTCACGAGAGGAGCGGAGTTACTGTGGATCAAAGAAATCCAGGAACTGCAAAACTAGAGGATTTTTTTGGAGGCAAATGCAAACATCTTTATTTATTGAATCGAAAAATAATAATAATAATAGATTTTATTTGTAAAAAGCACTTTACATTGAGTAAACAACCTCAAAGTGCTACAGTGTATAAAAAATATATAATAAAAAGATCATTAAAAATAAATAAAAATAAAAACTAGAACAGCCAAATAGCTAAAACTAGTATGCATATATCTAAAAAAAGGCTTTTTTTTTTTTTTTAAAAAGAAGGGTTTTAAGCCTTTTTTAAAAGCATCCACAGTCTGTGGTGCCCTCAGGTGGTCAGGGAGAGCGTTCCACAGACTGGGAGCATTGTTCGTAGCTTTGTCCTCGGAGGTTGGAGGAGGTTAGCCTGTCCGGAGCGGAGGTGTCGTGTGGAGGGTTTGGGGGTTAGTAGAAAAATATTGAAACTCCACGATATAGCCGGTACCGCTGTCAAAATGTATTTAGATACTTTTCTAAATAAAGGGGACCACAAAAAAAATGGCCTTATTGGCTTTATTGAAACAACAAATGTTAGTGTACATGAAACATGTTTATTATTGTCATTTAGTCCTTAAATAAAATAGTGAACATACTAGACAACTTGTCTTTTAGTAGTAAGTAAACAAACAAAGACTCCTAATTATTAGTATGCAGTAACATATTGTGTCATTTATACACCTATTATTTTGTACACATTATGAGGGACAAACTGTAAAAATTGATTATTAATCTACTTGTTCAGTTACTGTTAATATCTGCTTATTTTCTCTTTTAACATGTTCTATCTACACTTCTGTTCAAATGTAATAATCACTTATTCTTGTCTTCTTTGATACTTGACATTAGTTTTGGATGATACCACACATTTAGGTATGGATGTGATACCAAGTAGTTACAGGATCATACATTGGTCATATTCAAAGTCCTCATGTGTCCAGGGACATATTTACTGACTTTATAAACATAATATGAATTAAAAAAAAGGAAAGTTTTTTGTGATGATAAAAAATATCGATGTAATCATAGTAGTATCGACAAGATACGCTCTTGTACTTGGTATCATTACAGTGCATGTCAGTTGTAGATCCTCTGGCCGTACGTTTGACACCCCTGCTGTAGACGGAAAAATCACACGCCTGAATAATACTCTCAGGTCCAATTGAAAACAGAAAACGCGGGAATTTACTTGAAATTCATTCCAGTTCTGAACTCTCGAACACGAGCGGCTGCTTTGTTGCATTCTGTCAAGGCGAGAAGGTAAAATAGATGTGAAGTTATGGCAGGGACCTCAACAACTAGTGCGGTTATGAATCATAATAGACCTTTTTGATTAACTCAGCTTTAGAATATTTGGTCTCTGTAAAGCCCCCGACACGAAGGACGAGCTGACTGTGAGTCAGGCCAGAATGTCGACAACACTTGACTGTACGTCTTCCATGTTTGCCAATATTGCTGAGGGAACTGGAGCACTAGTATTATGGATTGTGTTGTTATTTTGGGGGCGCACACGGTCATTTTGACAATTTTAGCCTGATCTAAAAGACCATTTGGACCCAAGGACACAGAACTCTAACCTCAAACACGGACCTCCAAGTCAGCACTTTCCCAATCAGGCCTTAATTGGACAAACTGCCCCCAATGAGCCTAATGTGGAATGTGTCCCTGAAAATAGCCAAAGTCAAGATACAAACACACTTCCACACAGATCAGGGCCACATCATGCCACAAGTTTTACTACTTAGGTATAAAATACTACACGGTCTAGCTCCATCCTATCTTGCTGACTGTATTGTACCATATGTCCCGACAAGAAATCTGCCTTCAAAGAACTCCGGCTTATTAGTGATTCCCAGAGCCCAAAAAAAGTCTGCGGGCTATAAAGTGTTTTCTATTGGGGCTCCAGTACTATGGAATGTTCTAGCAGTAACAGTTAAAGATGCTACCTCAGTAGAAGCATTTAAGTCCCATCTTAAAACTCATCTATACACCCTAGCCTTTAAATAGACCCCCCTTTTAGATCAGTTGATCTGCCGTCTATCTTTTCTGCTCTGCCCCCCTCTCCTGCGTGGAGAGGTTATGAGGTGACCACAGATGAAGCGCTAGCTGTTCAAAGTCAGGACCTGGGGTGACCCACTCATCTGTGGATCAGTTGGGGACGTCTCTGTGCTGCTTAAAGGTCTTAATTTCTTAATTGTCCTGCTGGCCCCACTATGGACTGGACTCTCACACTATTATGTTAGATCCACTATGGACTGGACTCTCACACTATTATGTTAGATCCACTATGGACTGGACTCTCACACTATTATGTTAGATCCACTATGGACTGGACTCTCACAATATTATGTTAGATCCACTATGGACTGGACTATCACACTATTATGTTAGATCCACTATGGACTGGACTCTCACACTATTATGTTAGATCCACTATGGACTGGACTCTCACACTATTATGTTATATCCACTATGGACTGGACTCTCACACTATTATGTTAGATCCACTATGGACTGGACTCTCACTATTATGTTAGATCCACTATGGACTGGACTCTCACAATATTATGTTAGATCCACTATGGACTGGACTCTCCCTATTATGTTAGATCCACTATGGACTGGACTCTCACTATTATGTTAGATCCACTATGGACTGGACTCTCACTATTATGTTAGATCCACTATGGACTGGACTCTCACTATTATGTTAGATCCACTATGGACTGGACTCTCACTATTATGTTGGATCCACTATGGACTGGACTCTCACAATATTATGTTAGATCCACTATGGACTGAACTCTCACAATATTATGTAAGATCCACTATGGACTGGACTCTCACACTATTATGTTAGATCCACTATGGACTGGACTGTCACACTATTATGTTAGATCCACTATAAACTGGACTCTCACACTATTATGTTAGATCCACTATGGACTGGACTCTCACACTATTATGTTAGATCCACTATGGACTGGACTCTCACACTATTATGTTAGATCCACTATGGACTGGACTCTCACTGGGGGTCCCCCATATGCAGCCCGCTCAGAGGTTTCTCATTGTATCCCATTGGGTTGAGTTTTTTCTTGCCCTGATGTGGGATCTGAGCCGAGGATGTGGTTGTGGCTTGTGCAGCCCTTTGAGACGCTTGTGATTAAGGGCTATATGAATAAACGTTGATTGATTGATTGAAGTTAACTTTAAACGGGTATAAAATCCTACAAAGGGTGCAGGATTTACCTTTACGTAGAACAATGCTCTGGAATTGGTACATGAGGAACCCTTAATTAGTAACAAACAGACTTAATTCCTAAAGCAAAGCCACTATCAACAGGAAAGAGTACTTATATATATATATATATATATATATATATATATATATATATATATATATATATATATATATATATATATATATATATATATATATATATATATGTGTGTGTGTGTCTACTGCATCAGGACATCTCCCAGGCCCGCTGGTATCACAGTCGATCTGGAAACTAAACTGTGGATAGGGGCTATGCAAGAACTGGTAGTGACTGTAGCAGGGTCTTGAGGTTGAAGGCCACTTGGACACTCGAATGCCACTCCTAGGAAGCATCCTTCTTTTTTAGATGGTTTAGGGGAGCTTCAAGGTTGGCTACTCTGGGAATGAACTTGTGGTATCAGCCGACCAACCCCAGACACCGCCGGAGACTTTTTAATGTCTGTGGGAAGATATGCAGATATTGCGGAGACCTTAGCCGAAAATGATCTTGTGTTGATGCAGGTCGCACTTTCTTATGTTAAGTCTCAGGTTTAGAAAGTCGTCCGGTAAAATAGCCCCAAGATTGAACCATCCAAAAGCCATGACTTTGAACTGGAACAGGCCTTGATGGGTGGTCGTGGTGGTCTTTGGCTTGCTTTCTTCATCCATAGCCACTTGCCAATATCCGCTTTGCAGATCCAGAGACCTTAAAATATTTGGTACCCTGCAAGGATTCCAGTATCTCACGGATAAGGCACAGGGGATATGCTGCGTCTTTCTGTCCGGGCCTCTGTAATCAATGGTGTTCCATCTTTCCAGGCAGTCAACGTCACTGGAGAGGCCCAGGGAGATGTAAATGGTGTAGTCACGCCTATGATGAGGATTTTTTCTTGAACTGTTCTTTAGTAATTTCTTGTGTGGGATAGGACACTCAGTGAGCCCTTCGTCTCACCGGCATCTCATCGGTAGTCCCGATTTTGTGCGTATTCAAGCTGTTCCCACTGGTCTCACTTGAAATTGTTAGCCACTTCTGCAGCAGCAGCCACACCACCGACTATTCCTTCTTTGTCCGTCTTTTTGCAACCCCAGTTCAAGATCTTCCATAAGCATTTACAGCTTGAAATACACTTTTTCATCCAAGCGCAGCATCATGATATTAACTTGTGCCAGTTAGACCTTCTTCACCTTTCAGGCACTGCATCAGGACATCTCCCAGGCCCGCTGGTATCACAGTCGATCTGGAAACTAAACTGTGGATGGGGCTATGCAAGAACTGGTAGTGACTGTAGCGGGGTCTTGAGGTTGAAGGCCACTTGGACACTCGAATGCCACTCCTAGGAAGCATCCTTCTTTTTTAGATGGTTTAGGGGAGCTTCAAGGTTGGCTACTCTGGGAATGAACTTGTGGTATCAGCCGACCAACCCCAGACACCTCCGGAGACTTTTTAATGTCTGTGGGAAGATATGCAGATATTGTGGAGACCTTAGCCGAAAATGATCTTGTGTTGATGCAGGTCGCACTTTCTTATGTTAAGTCTCAGGTTTAGAAAGTCGTCCGGTAAAATAGCCCCAAGAATGAACCGTCCAAAAGCCATGGCTTTGAACTGGAATAGGCCTTGATGGGTGGTCGTGGTGGTCTTTGGCTTGCTTTCTTCATCCATAGCCACTTGCCAATATCCGCTTTGCAGATCCAGAGACCTTAAAATATTTGGTACCCTGCAAGGATTCCAGTATCTCACGGATAAGGCACAGGGGATATGCTGCGTCTTTCTGTCCGGGCCTCTGTAATCAATGGTGTTCCATCTTTCCAGGCAGTCAACGCCACTGGAGAGGCCCAGGGAGATGTAAATGGTGTAGTCACGCCTATGATGAGGATTTTTTTCTTGAAATGTTCTTTAGTAATTTCTTGTGTGGGATAGGACACTCAGTGAGCCCTTCGTCTCACCGGCACCTCATCGGTAGTCCCGATTTTGTGCGTATTCAAGCTGTTCTTTCTTTGTCAGTCATTTTGCAATGCCAGTTAAAGATCTTCCATTAAGTATTTACAGCTTGAAATACACTTTTTCATCCAAGCGCAGCATCATGACATTAACTCGTGCCAGTTACTTCCACGTGTTTTTCGGATTCCGACGCATTGTTCGGTTCAAGTCTTGCGCGGATTAAGATGAATTTGCAGAAGAAAGCCGCTCTATCAGGCCCCCTGACACAAAGGCCAAAGATATAGACTAATTAAATACACAAGTTCAATTGATATTTCAACATGGATCAATGCAAGGGTGGGATCTGTTAATTAAATCCCTGACAGTGTTTACTCGTCATAAACATCGCCGGCGTTTGAGCACGGCGAGATGGGGAAGATAATCGCCGGTGTTTGACAGATTAATTTCAGGGCTCTGCAAACATCCGTCAAGCGCCTGCCGAGCGAGAGACTTTTTGTTTGGAAGGGGGAGGCTACGTTTAATGCTAGAAGCGGGGGCGGTCGATTCGTAGCGCCGATATGCTTGAACAGCACAAAAGAGAAGAGATAACGGCAACATACAATACGAGGTTGAACTAATGTTATCTGAACCCATGCAGTTACCATGGCAACCGAGCAAATCCAAACCCCGGGGCTAATGAAAGCCAAAGCCCTGAAGACGGTGCAGGCGCCTGGATTTGCCATCCCTCCCGCTGCGCATGTACCCGGCACAGGTTATCACACGGCGGATTAAGGAAGGGACGCCAGAGCCCGCGCTAAAAGCACGCCGATCACCATATTGATCCGAGCACAGGGTTCGTACTTATATTCCATTCAAGCACTTTTTAAGGACTTTCAAGATCAATTTTACAGTTTTTACAGTAGCCTTCAAAAGGGGAAAACCAGTGTGACTCAATCCAGAGTCTTCTTGTTGGAGGTCTCCAAATGTTGTCTGGAGGAAAAATAGGGAAAATGTGCTAAAAGCTAAGGCTAACATTGAAGTAGCAGTTATCATTAACTGAATGGGGCATAGAAAATGAAGCAGTGTGAGTATTCAATGTCTTTGGTGTTTGCAAACGTGTCTCCATTTTGTCTTCTTTTTCACATTTCTTGTTCTTTTTCTTACTTACAGCACTCAAGGACATCCAACAGCACGGACTGTTAGATCCACTATGGACTGGACTCTCACACTATTATGTTAGATCCACTATGGACTGGACTCTCACACTATTATGTTAGATCCACTATGGACTGGACTCTCACACTATTATGTTAGACCCACTATGGACTGGACTCTCACTATTATGTTAGATCCACTATGGACTGGACTCTCACTATTATGTTAGATCCACTATGGACTGGACTCTCACTATTATGTTAGATCCACTATGGACTGGACTCTCACTATTATGTTAGATCCACTATGGACTGGACTCTCACACTATTATGTTAGATCCACTATGGACTGGACTCTCACACTATTATGTTAGATCCACTATGGACTGGACTCACTATTATGTTAGATCCACTATGGACTGGACTCTCACTATTATGTTAGATCCACTATGGACTGGACTCTCACTATTATGTTAGATCCACTATGGACTGGACTCTCACACTATTATGTTAGATCCACTATGGACTGGACTCTCACTATTATGTTAGATCCACTATGGACTGGACTCTCACACTATTATGTTAGATCCACTATGGACTGGACTCTCACTATTATGTTAGATCCACTATGGACTGGACTCTCACACTATTATGTTAGATCCACTATGGACTAGACTCTCACACTATTATGTTAGACCCACTATGGACTGGACTCTCACACTATTATGTTAGATCCACTATGGACTGGACTCTCACACTATTATGTTAGATCCACTATGGACTGGACTCTCACTATTATGTTAGATCCACTATGGACTGGACTCTCACACTATTATGTTAGATCCACTATGGACTAGACTCTCACACTATTATGTTAGACCCACTATGGACTGGACTCTCACTATTATGTTAGATCCACTATGGACTGGACTCTCACACTATTATGTTAGATCCACTATGGACTGGACTCTCACACTATTATGTTAGATCCACTATGGACTGGACTTTCACACTATTATGTTAGATCCACTATGGACTCTCACACTATTATGTTTCAGTAGGCCTTTAAAGACCTACTGAAAGCCACTACTATCGACCCAAAGTCTGATAGTTTATATATCAATGATGAAATCTTAACATTGCAACACATGCCAATACGTCCGGGTTAGATTAGTAAAGTGCCATTTTAAATTTCCCGTGAAATATCCTGCTGAAAACGTCTCGGTACGATGACGTTTGCGCGTGACGTCACGGATTGTAGCGGACATTTTGGGACAGCATTGTGGCCAGCTATTAAGTCGTCTGTTTTCATGGCAAAATTCCACAGTATTCTGGACATCTGTGTTGGTGAATCTTTTGCAATTTGTTCAATGAACAATGAAGACAGCAAAGAAGAAAGCTATAGGTGGGAAGCGGTGTATTTCGGCCGGCTGCAGCAACACAAACACGTAGCCGATGTTTCATTGTTTACATTCCCGAAAGATGACAGTCAAGCTTTACCATTGGCCTGTGGAGAACTGGGACAACAGAGACTCTTACCAGGAGGACTTTGAGTTGGATATGCAAATGCGATACCGTGAGTACGCAACCAGAATGTTGCCATAAGCATTTTGTTTAATTTGCATGTGTAATGCAGTACGCAGCTGCGGCTTCCAAACATTTGATCGCTTGCCCGTACGTGCGTGCCGCTATGTGCATGTCACGTACGTAACTTTGGGGAAATATATGTGCTGTATGAACTTTGCGGAGGTGAACGGTACTTTGGGCTGAGGGATTGAGTGTGTTGTGCGGGTGTTTGAGTTGTATTGGTGCAGGGGTCACCAACCTTTTTGAAACCAAGGGTGTGCTGCTATTTGAGCTATTTTTAGAACAGGCCAGCGGGCTACTCATCTGGTCCTTACGGGCTACCTGGTGCCCGCGGGCACCACGTTGGTGACCCCTGTATTGGTGGGTTATACGGACGGGAGGGGGGAGGTGTTTGTTATGCGGGATTAATTTGTGGCATATTAAATACAAGCCTGGTTGTGTTGTGGCTAATAGAGTACCGTAATTTCCGGACTATAAGCCGCACCTGACTATAAGCCGCACCAGCTAAATTCAGGGGAAAACACAGATTGCTCAATATATAAGCCGCACCCGACTATAAGCCGCAGGGTTTTGATGTGTATTTAGCGTAGTATATAGGGGTTCCTGCTACCACGGAGGGGATTGTCGGGACAGAGATGACTGTTTGGGAACGCAAAGCGTCCCATTTATTAACAATAAATCTTTCAATCAAATGTTCACATCTTTGACATGGCGAACAGCATTCGTGCAGAGTACAAATAATACAACGCTGCAAAGTAATACAAAGTGCTCGCCTGTACGTTATCAAAATAACCAGCCTACCGGTATATGAAAAGTCAGTCTTTAATCATTGTGTCATCGTCTTCCTCCTGCGTACTAAAACCACCCAAATCCTCTTCGTCGGTGTCGGAGAAGAACAGGCCGTAAATAAGCCGCACCCTTGTATAAGCCGCAGGGACCAGAACGAGGGGAAAAAGTAGCGGCTTATAGTCCGGATAATTACGGTATATATATGTCTTGTGTTTATTTACTGTTTTAGTCATTCCCAGCTGAATATCAGGTCCCACCCGCCTCTCACAGCATCTTCCCTATCTGAATCGCTTCCACTGCCCTCTAGTCCTTCACTCTCACTTTCCTCATCCGCAAATCTTTCATCCTCGCTCAAATTAATGGGGAAATCGTCGCTTTCTCGGTCCGAATCGCCCTCGCTGCTTGTGGCCATGATTGTAAACAATGTGCAGATGTGAGGAGCTCCACAACCTGTGACGTCACGCTACTTCCGCTACAGGCAAGGCTTTTTTTTATCAGCGATCAAAAGTTGCCAACTTTATCGTCGATGTTCTCTACTAAATCCTTTCAGCAAAAATATGGCAATATCGCGAAATGATCAAGTATGACCACCGAAATCCTCTTCGTCGGTGTCGGAGAAGAACAGGCCGTAAATAAGCCGCACCCTTGTATAAGCCGCAGGGACCAGAACGAGGGGAAAAAGTAGCGGCTTATAGTCCGGAAATTACGGTATATATATATATGTCTTGTGTTTATTTACTGTTTTAGTCATTCCCAGCTGAATATCAGGTCCCACCCGCCTCTCACAGCATCTTCCCTATCTGAATCGCTTCCACTGCCCTCTAGTCCTTCACTCTCACTTTCCTCATCCGCAAATCTTTCATCCTCGCTCAAATTAATGGGGAAATTGTCGCTTTCTCGGTCCGAATCGCTCTCGCTGCTGGTGGCCAAGATTGTAAACAATGTGCAGATGTGAGGAGCTCCACAACCTGTGACGTCACGCTACTTCCGCTACAGGCAAGGCTTTTTTTATCAGCGACCAAAAGTTGCTAACTTTATCGTCGATGTTCTCTACTAAATCCTTTCAGCAAAAATATGGCAATATCGCGAAATGATCAAGTATGACACATAGCAGAATGGATCTGCTATCCCCGTTTAAATAAGAAAATCTGATTTCAGTAGGCCTTTAATATAAGGATAACAAATTAAAGGAGAACATGTTGTTGGTTTCACAACACCTCAGGCACATCTAGCCTTAGAACTGTGGCTATGATAAGAAATGAACAAAAAGAGAAAAGTTAACTTGTTTTGCTTTCACTGAGGTAGTCAGACATGTTAAGTAGACAACAAAAATAATGGAGCAAAAAATACATCCAACCATGTTGGATTTCCTTTTTGCATACTTAGGATTTGGTCCACGTTTTATCCAAAGTTTGCATATGCAAGAAATGCATACAACTACCGTATTTCCTTGAATAGCCGCAGGGGCGTTAATTAATTTAAAACCCTCCTGTCACTCCGGCGTTTACCGGAAGCCTGCGGGATGGCCGTGCATGCGGTAATTATTTTAAAACCTCTTCTCACTCCGGCGTTTACCAAAAGGAATGCGGTAAATTTAGGCGTGCGCTTTGAGTGTGATGTAAGCATACCATCATGAAAAGCACATTTAATTAAAAAAACGTTATTATGGTCTTACCTGTACTTATAAATGGAGTCCATTTGCAGCTCCTTCTGACCAAAAGCATCAATATAATGTTTATAGAAGTCTTCATTATTTTCTTTCTTCAGTTTTAAAAGTCTCTCTGTCTCGATGGAGATATTCCTTTAATTATTACCTCCTGCTTCCATTGAAAGTCCAGTTTAGAAAACTGTTTTATTTTAGATACCGGTATGTAATCCTCCTTGTTAAACGCAGAGGAAAAAGAAAAAAAAATCTCTTGCTGCGTGTGTTCACTTCTTCTGCAGTACCGGAAGTCGCAAGAAGGATCACTAGCGCGGCAGCGCCCTCTACCACCAGGAGGCGGGAGTCATTGGATGACTCATACAGTATTTAGCACACGCAGCTACGGTATATTAATAAAACATAGCTGCTTACTGTTCTTTTTAGCATACTGTACCGGTATTCAATAGCTTGGACCTTAAATCCTACTGAATAGCTCTTTATCTTTTTTCCTTTGTGCGATTGCAAACTACTGAAAGCAGCTTCCTCCATTTTGAAAATGAGGACAGGTAAAGCGTCACTCGTGACGTAACGAATTTGACCCGGTGGAAGTTCTAGACATATGCTAAATATTTGGCGAAACGAGTTTGACCCGGCGAAAATTATAGACATGCGATAATAAAATTAATATTTTGCGAAACGAATTTGATCCGGCGTCAATAATGAACCGGCGATAAGGCCAAGCATGCGTTAATTATTTTGAGAAACGAGTTGGACCCGGCAGTAATTCTAGACGTGCGAATACTATATTCCCTGCGCCAATTCAAGGAAATACGGTATGTTGTGGGAAAAACTACAAAATCATTCATATTAACTCAGCTCTAAGTTGTGAAAAAGGTTACAAATGACACATTACATGACCTTCACAGTACAAACAAGTCCAATAATGTAACCTTTTTAATGCAATTAACCAAAACGACAAAATGGAACCGGTTTGCTTTCACTGAGGTAGTCGGACAAGTTCAGTAGACAATCAAAATAATGGAGCAACAAATACATCCAGCCGTGTTGGATTTCCTTTTTGCATACTTTGGATTTGGTCCACGTTTTATCCAAAGTTTGTATTTGTCATTTTCCACCCAATGTTTATTAAAACGACAACCTGAAGGACCAACGGACAGTTCTTTTTTTCTCCATTTTATCATTAGCCTATTGAGATATGACGGACATTTCCAAGCATTTTCAATTCAACCAAAATTCGAGCATTTTTCCAACCTTGAAAAGACAACATTAAAACCCAAGCGTTTTCAAGGTTTTCAAGCACCCGTACGAACCCTGCAAGCAGGAGGGTGTGGCTTTGGCAAAGAGACAGGCGTATTAGCGGAGCGACCCCCCCGCCTGCCCCACATCCCCCGCTGTGGGGCTGATTGCATGTCTCAATCACTATCCCCGCTGCCCCCCCACAAGGTGTTGCAGCCTTCTTCGCCGCCGCGTATCAAAGCCCAAGGCCTCAACCCCGGCTCGGCGGGGAAGCGATTAATTCTGCAAGTGAGAAATCCCATTAATTCGGCGACGCCCGTGGCTATTTCATGAAGACCCTAGGCAAACAGTGGGGGCCACTCGTGGATGCATGAATCATGTGGCGGTTAATGGAGGATGATACTGCATCGACACTGTACGCCGAGGGTCAGCAACCTTTTTGAAAGCAAGAGCTACTTCTTGGGTAGTGATTAATGCGAAGGGCTACCAGTTTGATACACACTTCAATAAATTGCCAGAAATAGCCAATTTGCTCAATTTACCTTTAACTCTATGTTATTATTAATAATTAATGATATTTACACTTAATTGAACGGTTTAAAAGAGGAGAAAACACGAAAAAAATGACAATTACATTTTGAAACATAGTTTATCTTCAATTTCGACTCTTTAAAATTCAAAATTCAACCGAAAAAAAGAAGAGAAAAACTAGCTAATTCGAATCTTTTTGAAAAAATAAAAAAAATAATTTATGGAACATCATTAGTAATTTTTCCTGATTAAGATTAATTTTAGAATTTTGATGACATGTTTTAAATAGGTTAAAATCCAATTTGCACGTTGTTAGAATATATAACAAATTGGACCAAGCTATATTTCTAACAAAGACAAATCATTATTTCTTCTAGATTTTCCAGAACAACATTTTTGAAAGAAATTCAAAAGACTTTGAAATAAGATTTAAATTTGATTCTACAGATTTTCTAGATTTGCCAGAATATTTTTTTTTAATTTTAATCATAATAAGTTTGAAGAAATATTTCACAAATATTCTTCGTCGAAAAAACAGAAGCTAAAATGAAGAATTAAATTAAAATGTATTCATTATTCTTTACAATAATAAAAAAAAAATACTTGAACATTGATTTAAATTGTCAGGAAAGAAGAGGAAGGAATTTAAAAGGTAAAAAGGTATATGTGTTTAAAAATCCTAAAATCATTTTTAAGGTTGTATTTTTTTCTCTAAAATTGTCTTTCTGAAAGTTATAAGAAGCAAAGTAAAAAAAAATATGCATTTATTTAAACAAGTGAAGACCAAGTCTTTAAAACATTTTCTTGGATTTTCTTTCTTTCTTTCTTTTAGTTTACTTCGAACATGAACACATTTACATCATAATACATCACACAATTTCATATCATTTCATTTACATCATGCCCGAAAAGGAGTAGGAAGAAGCAAAGCTTATTTAATCCTACGCCTTTCCCACTTCAAAGCGTTTACAATTATATAAAATCATTTACTGACCTTTTTATATAATAAAATAACATCTATGAATTAGTATATACAACAGTTTGTAATATATAATTAATTAACTCAGTCATTATTAACATACTGAGATGAAGAATATTTTCAATAAGGTTGGAAGTTCTTCTCAAAATTCTTCTTCTTTGTACTTTGTAAGCACTATTAATTTAAACAACCTCTTAAACTGGAACATGTCAGTACAATTTTTAACTTCTTTACTTAATCCATTCCATCATTTAATTCCACATACTGTTATGCTAAAAGTTTTAAGTGTTGTACGTGCATATAAATGTTTTAAATTATTTTTTCCTCTAAGGTTATATTTCTCCTCTTTAGTTGAGAAGAATTGTTGTACATTCTTTGCTAGCAGGTTATAGTTTGCTTTGTACGTCATTTGAGCTGTTTGCAATTTTACCAAATCATATCAAATTTTAAAATTCTATTTGAGTTTTGTCTCTCTTAGAATTAAAAATGTCGTGCAAAGCGAGACCAGCTTGCTAGTAAATAAATACAATTTAAAAAATAGAGGCAGCTCACTGGTAAGTGCTGCTATTTGAGCTTTTTTTTTTTAGAATAGGCCAGCGGGCTACTCATCTGGTCCTTACGGGCTACCTGGTGCCCGCGGGCCCCGCGTTGGTGACCCCTGATGTACGTCGAGGGTATGTTTACAGAAAGGTGTGCAAAATGTCACTTATAGACGACGCTGCCAAAACAAAGACCTACAAAACTGAAAACACCATAAAAGACACGCCTCGCCAGTACATACAGTACATGCATACATCATCCATCCATCCATCCATCCATCTTCTTCCGCTTATCCGAAGTCGGGTCGCGGGGGCAGCAGCCTAAGCAGGGAAGCCCAGACTTCCCTCTCCCCAGCCACTTCGTCCAGCTCCTCCCGGGGGATCCCGAGGCCTTCCCAGGCCAGCCGGGAGACATAGTCTTCCCAACGTGTCCTGGGTCTTCCCCGTGGCCTCCTACCGGTCGGATGTGCCCTAAACACCTCCCTAGGGAGGCGTTCGGGTGGCATCCTGACCAGACGCCCGAACCACCTCATCTGGCTCCTCTCCATGTGGAGGAGCAGTGGCTTTACTTTGAGCTCCCCCCGGATGGCAGAGCTTCTCACCCTATCTCTAAGGGAGAGACCCGCCACCCGGCAGAGGAAACTCATTTGGGCCGCTTGTACCCGTGATCTTGTCCTTTCGGTCATAACCCAAAGTTCATGACCATAGGTGAGGATGGGAACGTAGATCGACCGCTAAATTGAGAGCTTTGCCTTCTGGCTCAGCTCCTTCTTCACCACAACGGACCGATACAGCGTCCGCATTACTGAAGACGCCGCACCGATCCGCCTGTCGATCTCACGATCCACTCTTCCCTCACTCGTGAACAAGACTCCCAGGTACTTGAACTCCTCCACTTGGGGCAAGATCTCCTCCGCAAACCGGAGATGGCACTCCACCCTTTTCCGGGCGAGAACCATGGACTCAGACTTGGAGGTGCTGATTCTCATCCCAGTCGCTTCACACTCGGCTGCGAACCGATCCAGCGAGAGCTGAAGATCCTGGCCAGATGAAGCCATCAGGACCACATCATCTGCAAAAAGCAGAGACCTAATCCTGCAGCCACCAAACCAGATCCGCTCAACGCCTTGACTGCGCCTAGAAATTCTGTCCATAAAAGTTCTGAACAGAATGGGTGACAAAGGGCAGCCTTGGCGGAGTCCAACCCTCACTGGAAACGGGTCCGACTTACTGCCGGCAATGCGGACCAAACTCTGGCACTGATCATACAGGGAGCGGACCACCACAATCAGACAGTCCGATACCCCATACTCTCTGAGCACTCCCCACAGGACTTCTCGAGGGACACGGTCGAATGCCTTCTCCAAGTCCACAAAGCACATGTAGACTGGTTGGGCAAACTCCCATGCACCCTCAAGGACCCTGCCCAGAGTATAGAGCTGGTCCACAGTTCCACGACCAGGACCAAAACCACACTGTTCCTCCTGAATCCGAGGTTCGACTATACATCAGACCTATGCAAATGAAGGCCCGGGGGCCACATGCGGCCCGTTAAGCTTTTCAATCTGGCCCGCCGGACATTCCCAAATAATTGTTTTAGATCTTTAAGATGGAAAGTGTAGCTGCCATTATGATGTGCACTCATGTTTTATAACGACCGTAAGTCTGGAACTATACTAAGTCTTTCAATGCTTGGAATCTGCGCTTTTGGATGATATACTAGTTACTATGGTCATCTAATTAGTTACTATGGTCATCTAATTAGTTACTATGGTCATCTAATGAGTTACGATGGTCATCTAATTAGTTACTATGGTCATCTAATTAGTTACTATGGTCATCTAATGAGTTACGATGGTCATCTAATTAGTTACTATGGTCATCTAATTAGTTACTATGGTCATCTAATTAGTTACTATGGTCATCTAACTAGTTACTATGGTCATCTAATTAGTTACTAGGGATGATACTCGAAACCGGTTTTCCCGGTTGTTTGATAAGAAAAGAACCGAATCCTCGGACTCGAATCCCTTTTTGAGAACCGGTACCCGTTATCGAGACCACTATAGTAAAGGAAAAGAGTTAATTCTTTATTCGAATCCCGTCTCGACCAGAAATGCTCCGTGTGACATCACAAGAAATGACGTCACGTAGCTCAGTCATTAGGCGCAGATAGCGAAAGCAGGAAAACAATGGATGGGAAAAAGCGCTCCAAGGTGTAATAAAGTTCAAAACAAAAGCTATAATCCATCGAATAACTTTACTGAGAGATTTGAGCAGGGTAAAACACATGACCAACACTTTTACCACCAACCGGAAACATAGCAACCAGGCTAGCAACGCACCTCCTTTACGGCAGCTGTCGCAACCTTCTTAAAACAACCGCAGCACATACATATATATACAACACTGCAGCACATACATATATATACAACACTGCAGCACATACATATATATACAACACTGCAGCACATACATATATATACAACACTGCAGCACATACATATATATACAACACTGCAGCACATACATATATATACAACACTGCAGCACATACATATATATACAACACTGCAGCACATACATATATATACAACACCGCAGCACATACATATATATACAACACTGCAGCACATACATATATATACAACATATCTCCCTTTTTTAACTTTTGTTTTTCTTTCCTTGTAAACAAAACAAAATCACACTGTAGATGTGTTGTCTGTCTAATTATAAATAATGCAGACGAGGCGTGTTGGCTGAGTTCTTGACGTTTACTTTCACAGCGTGGCAACATGCAACACTTTTCGGGGCTACCGCGCATGCTCGTCACTCCCGTTGCATGCTGGGTAGTGTAGTTGTTATATTCCCTAGCTCATAACATTTTCCCCCATAAAGAAATAATGTTAACTCAATAAAGTGTATTTCTTTTTTTAGCTTTAACTTTTCATTTTTTAGCATTGTAACCACATTTGCAAACAACTTTTCTCTTCATAGAATTTTCTTTCAATAAAGAAATAAAGTGCAAAAATGTCAAAGCATCATAACAAACAGTTATGTTCCAATAGCAGCAGAAGTGCACTTTTTGGAGAGCTGTATTATTTTCAGTTTTGTGCCCAAGGGACTGATTTTATTTAACACTATATTATTATTTATACACCTATAGTGATCACAGAGACAGCTTGTTTTTGTGTTACTGTATATATTTGTTTCTCTGAAAAATCCCACTTAATATACTTTGGGTAACAACAGTCAATATTTATTTATTTTATTTTATTTTTTTAGGGGGGTAACAGTCAATATTTATTTATTTATTAGATTTTATTTTTTTATTATATAATAAAAGTGAGCTTTTGTTAAACCAAATATTGTGGGGTTTTTTCCATATACAACAACCTATCTGGACTCCATAAGAGAATCCATAAGGAATCGGTTCGATAAGAGGATTCGATAATAGGCTCGAACTCGATAATTCCTTATCAAACATCATCCCTATTAGTTACTATGGTAATCTATGTCACAGCAGCTCAGACGAGGCACCAAGCAGTGTGGGCGGGAAGCTTTTCCACAGACGCGGAAGGAGATTTTCACAACAAAGTTGTAAAGCTTAATGATATATCAGATTGTAGGTGGGTTTATTTTGTACCCTTCGTGTTCATATTTCACTGTTTGTTGCATTTTTGTTGCGTTTCACTTGATTGTAAAATATGTCGATGGAAAGGGGGTGTGACGTTCATATGTTGTCAATATTCAGTGTTTTATCCTTCGTAGAAAAATGTAAAATTCCGTTAGGTTTTTTAAGGCGGTCTGTCATGACGTTTTTAGCATTCAATCAGACATTATTGTGAGGTTTTGTGTTAGTGTTCTTAAAAATAGATATACTGGCCCCCAGACACATTTTGTTCTCTAAATGTGGCCCCCGAGTCAAAATAATTGCCCGGGCCTGGTGTACATAGAACCTTGATGGAGGTATTTGGATGTTTTTCAGCACTTTATAGACAGAATAGAGCAACTTTTATTCACTGGTTAGAATGCACAAGAAACAGAAAAACATACATGTTTTGGACATTTTCAGGAAGAATTATCTCTAGCATCGACAGTTATAAATAAAATACGCCCAAAAGAGATCAAACTGCTTAAATATAACTCTGGTTAAAATTTAAAGATTGTCTTTTTTGTCTTACATAAGGATTGTGAATGATAGGCCATTTTGTTGTTGTTGTTGTTGTTTTACTTTTTGTGGCATTGTGTAGAAGTGTCTGGTTGCATCAGCTCTGCTCTTTTAATGTCTTTGGTGTTCTTTGATGTTTCCCTCTGACACACATGTTAATGTGTGCTATGGCTATGAGGTTTTTTTCCTTCTTCCTTGGCCTCAGTCTGGACTGTGGAGGATGCATATATGTTTAAGAGTTATTTCTCTATTCATAGCCATGTTTGAGCAGCTAGTACTTTTCCTTTGTATATTCTACTAGTTTTTTTGACATTTCAGATGCCTGGTTAGTGTCTTCACCCTTGGAATCTGAACTACAACCACCACTCTTTTCCTTGTCAGTGTTGAGAGGGGGAGGTGGGGGCTTTCTTCGTGTGTAAAGAGTGGCCTTTTCCGTTTGAATGTCAGAGAGTCGCCGATATGAATGTATTGGTTAAACTCATCTTCTAAAGCTTTAGTAAAACTTGAAAATATTGCAATTCTGTCTTGATGGTCCTTTTTACTCAGCATATATGTCATTGAAAGAACTTGGGATTGACCAGTAATTTAGATTCCCTGGGAGGAAAAACTGGTCGACGCAACAGGACCGCCTCTCCAGGGGCCCAGGCATAGACTGATTTTTTTTTTTGCAGACCCATCCAGGATCCTGTTAATCGACTAACCAAATGGGCTTGTTTTTTAGTTCCTGGCAGCTACAGTTACTGAAACTGAACAGTTCTTGACCACTGTTTTCCAGGAACCTTTCCGCCTCAGTTTGAAAGCAACATGCTTCAGTCAGAGTCATTTATTCGCCGTGTGTATTCATTTCATTTCATTTTCATTTATTTATTAGTATTGCAATACTAGGAATTTGACTCCGACCAACATCAGTCTCTAACTGTATAACCATAGTAATTCTATAAAAGGCATAGATCAGGGGTGTCAAACTCATTTTGGATGGGGGGGCACATGGAGAAAAATCTACTCCCAAGTGGGCCATTCATTCCCATTAATTCCCATATATTCCCATTAATTCCCATATATTCCCATTAATTCCCATATATTCCTATTAATTCTCATATATTCCTATTAATTCCCATATATTCGCATTAATTCCCATATATTCCCATTAATTCCCATATATTCCCTTTAATTCCCATTAATTCCCATATATTCCCATTCATTCCCATTAATTCCCATTCATTCCCATATATTCCCATTCATTCCCATTAATTCCCATATATTCCCATTAATTCCCATATATTCCCACTAATTCCCATATATTCCCATTAATTCCCATATATTCCCATTAATTCCCATATATTCGCATTAATTCCCATATATTCCCATTAATTCCCATATATTCTCATTAATTCCCATATATTCTCATTAATTCCCATATATTCTCACATATTTCCATTAATTCCCATATATTCTCATTAATTCCCATATATTCTCACATATTTCCATTAATTCCCATATATTCGCATTAATTCCCATATATTCGCATTAATTCCCATATATTCGCATTAATTCCCATATATTCGCATTAATTCCCATATATTCGCATTAATTCCCATATATCCCCATTGATTCCCATATATTCCCATTAATTCCCATATATTCGCATTAATTCCCATATATTCCCATTAATTCCCATATATTCCTATTAATTCCCATATATTCCCATTAATTCCCATATATTCGCATTAATTCCCATATATTCCCATTAATTCCCATATACTTCCATTAATTCCCATATATTTCCATTAATTCCCATATATTCCCATTAATTCCCATATATTCGCATTATTTCCCATATATTTCCATTAATTCCCATATATTCGCATAAATTCCCATATATTCCCATTAATTCCCATATATTCCCATTAATTCCCATATATTCCCTTTAATTCCCATATATTCCCATTAATTCCCATATATTCTCATTAATTCCCATATATTCTCACATATTGCCATTAATTCCCATATATTCGCATTAATTCCCATATATTCCCATTAATTCCCATATATTCCCATTAATTCCCATATATTCGCATTAATTCCCATATATTCCCATTAATTCCCATATATTCGCATTAATTCCCATATATTCCCATTAATTCCCATATATTCCCATTCATTCCCATATGTTCCCATTAATTCCCATGTATTCCCATTAATTCCCATATATTCCTATTAATTCCCATATATTCCCATTAATTCCCATATATTCCCATTAATTCCCATATATTCCCATTAATTCCCATATATTCTCATTAATTCCCATATATTCTCATTAATTCCCATATATTCTCATTAATTCCCATATATTCTCACATATTTCCATTAATTCCCATATATTCTCATTAATTCCCATATATTCTCACATATTTCCATTAATTCCCATATATTCGCATTAATTCCCATATATTTGCATTAATTCCCATATATTCGCATTAATTCCCATATATTCGCATTAATTCCCATATATCCCCATTGATTCCCATATATTCCCATTAATTCCCATATATTCGCATTAATTCCCATATATTCGCATTAATTCCCATATATCCCCATTGATTCCCATATATTCCCATTAATTCCCATATATTCGCATTAATTCCCATATATTCCCATTAATTCCCATATATTCCTATTAATTCCCATATATTCCCATTAATTCCCATATATTCGCATTAATTCTCATATATTCCCATTAATTCCCATATACTTCCATTAATTCCCATATATTTCCATTAATTCCCATATATTCCCATTAATTCCCATATATTCGCATTATTTCCCATATATTTCCATTAATTCCCATATATTCGCATAAATTCCCATATATTCCCATTAATTCCCATATATTCCCATTAATTCCCATATATTCCCTTTAATTCCCATATATTCCCATTAATTCCCATATATTCTCATTAATTCCCATATATTCCCATTAATTCCCATATATTCTCATTAATTCCCATATATTCTCACATATTGCCATTAATTCCCATATATTCGCATTAATTCCCATATATTCCCATTAATTCCCATATATTCCCATTAATTCCCATATATTCGCATTAATTCCCATATATTCCCATTAATTCCCATTATGTCCCATATATTCCCATTAATTCCCATATATTCCCATTCATTCTCATATATTCCCATATATTCCCATTAATTCCCATATATTCCCATTAATTCCCATATATTCCCATTCATTCTCATATATTCCCATATATTCACATTAATTCCCATATATTCACATTAATTCCCGTGGACGGTGTCCAACTTTGAATAATCAAAAAATGGTCAATATTTCCAAACTTCCCGAGCTTAACTTCCGGAAAAATTTACCGGAAACTTTCCACCCCTTTGCAAGCCTACGCATGACGACAGCATATGTCTCTCTCTTGGCTCTTGGCGAAGGCGGTCGCACTCCCTCCTTTCTCCGTGTCTCGTCATGCCTTCTTTAACTTTCTTGTTGCCTCTTATCGCACTGCTCTCCAAAATCTAAACAATGGAATTGATCAACTGGCCTCTCAACAAAATTGACAAGATCTGCCTGTCCTGTCCTGTTGTCACCGGACACACGACGGACTCTCGGGAGAAGAGGAGTGCCGCGTGCCTGGCGACTCTTCAGTCCAGGATATCTACCAATTTGGAATCGTGATAACAGGACATCTGCTAATTAGAGTAAGCCTTTCCCTGATGTATGGACACCTTGGAAGATGCTGGCAGCCATTTAAAGCGCCCCAAAGCTGCCACAAATGATTGGAAGTTGCGGGCAGAACTGTGGACACTCAAGACTTTTGTGATTTTGGAGAACATCGAGCCATCTGCCCTGCAAGATGAATTTGAGCACCAGAAATAGACAATTAGAGTAAAAAGTTTCGCTCGCTCAAACACAACCATTCTAATATGGATTTGTTTTCACTGGCTGCGACTTGGCAAGGTGGTTGCTTCAAGATTCCCCTCAAGGACAGTAGAGCAAAACCAAACAAAGTCCTTCCTGTCAACAACACCTTGAAAGATCAACTCTGTTCCTTTGCCACCGCTTGAAGAGCAACTTCAAGGCCTATGCACATCTAACACACACACCATGGCTACACATACCCCCACCCTCACCCCACGCTTCACCCCATGTGGTACGACAGACAACGGAGCAGCGGCTGGCAGCTTCGGGCCGGATGCCTGCCACCGCCCCTCCTGTTGCAAGTCTTGTGGTTTCTTTGTGTATGTGCTTATTGGCTATCAAGTTGTTTTTTTTTCTCGGTTCCAGTCTGTTCCCCCAGACCCAAAGGAGCCCCGTCTGAGATTGACTTATTTTTTTACTCGCCCTTCCCCAGCCTCTACCCTTTTATATGGCGCCTTAAGTGGCGACCTATCACCGTTCCTGTTTTTATCCTGTACAATGTTTGTCTAATCTTGAACGGGTTTGTGGTGAAAACGAAATGTTGTTGTACTTGTGCGACGGCAATGAAGAGCATACCATATCGCAAGGCGGTTCTACTTTCTGACACACATAAATGTTTCCCTGAAATTATTTTGCAGGATATTTTCAGTGGTTACAGAAACAAGTGATGACACCAAACATAAATATGTTCCCCTTATTCATCTATTTATTATTCAACGTATTATCATTCTTCTTCTCCAGATTTTGGTGCGCTCTACCTTCCACATTTTTCCTCCGATTCAAACCGTTCCAACTTCAAACTGTTCAGCCTATTCGGGAATCGTGGGCTTTCCCTTGACAAATTCCAAAAATTCCCAGATTTTCCAGAATTCCCGGCACATTTTTCCCATTTAAAATTGATTGGCCATTTTTCAAACTTCAACCATTTCCACATTTTTCAACCTATTCACACCATTCCACCTTCAACACATTCCACCATTCTAGAAATTCAAACTATTATTTTTCCAAGTTCAAAAAAATTCCAGGATTTTCCGGAATTCCTGGTTTTCCACAGCCCTATTTCCACCCTTTTTTCTGGCGGCTACTCCTTCCACATTTTTCAACCCACTTCAACCGTTCCACCGTCAAAACATTCCTCTTAATTAGGACAAAAAAACGAAGTTGTTTTTTGAACTGGAAAAATTCCCGGTTTCCCCGAAATTCCAAGAATTACGTAATACCATTTCTCAATTCAACATGTTACTACTTCAACATTTCTCCACCGATTTGAAAAATTCCAACACCAACCATTTCAACTCATTCAAGTTTTTTACCATTTTCAAAAAAAGTCCCGCTTTTCCCGAATTTCCCAAATTTTGGGGAAATTCCCATTGAAATCAAAAGGACATTCTTCAAAGTTCCACAACTCCCACATTGTTCATCTGATTCAAACCCTTCCAATTTCTAAATATTCAGCCTATTCAGGAATCGCGGGATTTCCCTTGACAAATTCCCAGATCTCCCAGGATTGCAGGTTTTCCGGGACATTTTTCCCATTCATAATGAATTGGCCATTTTTCAAACTTTCACCATTTCCACATTTTTCAACCTATTCATACCATTCCACCTTCAACACATTCCACCATTCTAGAAATTCAAACTATTATTTTTCCAAGTTCAAAAAAATTCCAGGATTTTCCAGAATTCCTGGTTTTCCACAGCCCTATTTCCACCCTTTTTTCTGGCGGCTACTCCTTCCACATTTTTCAACCCACTTCAACCGTTCCACCGTCAAAACATTCCTCTTAATTAGGACAAAAAAACTAAGTTGTTTTTTGAACTGGAAAAATTCCCAGTTTCCCCGAAATTCCAGGAATTACGTAATACCATTTGTCAATTCAACATGTTACTACTTCAACATTTCCTGACCGATTTGAAAAATTCCAACACCAACCATTTCAACTCATTCAAGTTTTTCACCATTTTCAAAAAAAGTCTCGCTTTTCCCGAATTTCCCAAATTTTGGGGAAATTCCCATTGAAATCAATGGGACATTCTTCAAAGTTCCACAACTCCCACATTGTTCATCTGATTCAAACCCTTCCAATTTCTAAATATTCAGCCTATTCAGGAATGGCGGGATTTCCCTTGACAAATTCCCAGATCTCCCAGAATTGCAGGTTTTCCGGGACATTTTTCCCATTCAAAATGAATTGGCCATTTTTCAAACTTTAACCATTTCCACATTTTTCAACCTATTCATACCATTCCACCTTCAACACATTCCACCATTCTAGAAATTCAAACTATTATTTTTCCAAGTTCAAAAAAATTCCAGGATTTTCCAGAATTCCTGGTTTTCCACAGCCCTATTTCCACCCTTTTTTCTGGCGGCTACTCCTTCAACCTTTTTCAACCCACTTCAACCGTTCCACCGTCAAAACATTCCTCTTAATTAGGACAAAAAACGAAGTAGTTTTTTGAACTGGAAAAATTCCCGGTTTCCCCGAAATTCCAAAAATTACATAATACCATTTGTCAATTCAACATGTCACTACTTCAACATCTCTCCACCGATTTGAAAAATTCCAACACCAACCATTTCAACTCATTCAAGTTTTTTACCATTTTCAAAAAAAGTCCCGCTTTTCCCGAATTTCCCAAATTTTGGGGAAATTCCCATTGAAATCAATGGGACATTCTTCAAAGTTCCACAACTCCCACATTGTTCATCTGATTCAAACCCTTCCAATTTCTAAATATTCCGCCTGTTCAGGAATGGTGTGCTCTACTTCAACAATTCTAAAAAAAAATGTCAGGATTTCAGTTCAACTTCAGCATTGGAGCATTCCCACGCAATTCCTTCAGAAATTGCCTCATCTAGTTTTATTTGATTTAAACATGCAGGAAAAGTCTCCATATTTTGCAAACGTGTCAGGTATGGCAAAATGGTTGATTATTTTGGGGATCCTGAAATTTTTGTCAGTAGATTCGTTATGAAAGAGCTAATCTGGACACTCTTGGGATTTGGATAACATCGGACTGTCTGCCTCGCAGGATTCTTGAGGACCAGTCACAGACAATTTAGAGTGAAAAGCAAATTTCATTTTCACTGACATACAAAACATTCTAACTTGGATTGTTTCCCTGGCGTCGAGACTCTCCTGAAGGACAGTGCGGCGAAGACACAACAAACTCCCTTCTTGTCTCTCATGGACACACACCTGTTGTTGTTGACTTTGGACTGACTGGCGGCTGCACAACATCAAGGCCGCGGAACAGAGACACACTGCAGGCTTATACACAAACATGCATCCACAAAAATACACGCCACACACACACACACACCCCCACCCACAACGCCCTCGACGCAAATCCCATAGGGGTGATGAAAGGATGGTCAGCGCCTGAGAGCTGCGGCCTACCACCATGGCCCCGCACTCCCTCCCCTCTGTTGCTACATATCTCAAGATGTACGTGGTAATATGAATATGTGCTTTACTATGGAGGTTTTCTCCCACTCCAGACTGGGCCCCTTTAGGAGCCCAGTCTAGATTGTATTTTTTTTACTCATCCTTCCCCAGCGTTTTACCTTTTTTCCCCATCTTTTACGGGAAGCCTTGTGGCGACCCATCAGCGTTCCTGTTCTGTAACCCTGTACACTGTTTGTTTGTCTAGTCTTGAACGGGTCTGTGCTGAAAACAAAGTTTGGTTGTACTTGTGCAATGACAATAAAGACCTATCTATCTATGTATATATCTAAAACAGGGGTCACCAACCTTTTTGAAACCAAGGGCTACTTCTTGGGTACTGATTAATGCGAAGGGCTACCAATTTGATACACACTTAAATAAATTGCCAGAAATAGCCAATTTGCTCAATTTACCTTTAACTCTATGTTATTTTTAATAATTAATGATATTTACACTTAATTGAACGGTTTAAAAGAGGAGAAACCACGAAAAAAATGACAATTAAATTTTGAAACATAGTTTATCTTCAATTTCGACTCTTTAAAATTCAAAATTCAACCGAAAAAAAGAAGAGAAAAACTTAAAAAAAGAATTTATGGAACATCATTAGTAATTTTTCCTGATTAAGATGAATTTTAGAATTTTGATGACATGTTTTAAATAGGTTAAAATCCAATCTGCACTTTGTTAGAATATATAACAAATTGGACCAAGCTATATTTCTAACAAAGACAAATCATTAATTCTTCTAGATTTTCCAGAACAAACATTTTAAAATAAATTCAAAAGACTTTGAAATAAGATTTACATTTGATTCTACAGATTTTCTAGATTTGCCAGAATAATTTTTTTGAATTTTAATCATAATACGTTTGAAGAAATATTTCACAAATATTCTTTGTCGAAAAAACAGAAGCTAAAATGAAGAATTAAATTAAAATGTATTTATTATTCTTTACAATAAAAAAAATTAATTTACTTGAACATTGATTTAAATTGTCAGGAAAGAAGAGGAAGGAATTTAAAAGGTAAAAAGGTATATGTGTTTAAAAATCCTAAAATCATTTTTAAGGTTGTATTTTTTCTCTAAAATTGTCTTTCTGAAAGTTATAAGAAGCAAAGTGAAAAAAATAATGAATTTATTTAAACAAGTGAAGACCAAGTCTTTAAAATATTTTCTTGGATTTTCAAATTCTATTTGAGTTTTGTCTCTCTTAGAATTAAAAATGTCGGGCAAAGCGAGACCAGCTTGCTAGTAAATAAATACAATAAAAAAAATAGAGGCAGCTCACTGGTAAGTGCTGCTATTTGAGCTATTTTTAGAACAGGCCAGCGGGCTACTCATCTGGTCCTTACGGGCTACCTGGTGCCCGCGGGCACCGCGTTGGTGACCCCTGATCTAAAACAACCAAACTGTGACGGGGTAGAGTCAAACGGCCTGGTGGTGGAGGGCTGTGGCACGAAAATAGACAGTCAGAAGGCGGCTTGAAAATGGTCTGTAAAACATAATCTGAGAAATTTTGAGCAAAGAACCACAGTCACATGTTATGTAGACCACAAGGAGGTCTTTTAAATGTAGAAACAAAATCCTAATATGATCCTTTTAAGACATTAACATGAACAAGAGTTCAACATCTCCTGCGACTGACTTGATATTCAGGGCCTCAAACCAGGATCCAAACAATACGCTACAAAGAGGATGGCGAGGCATCACGTTTTCCTAACAGTTTTGCCGATTCAAGTCCCGGACGGAACTCGTCTCCACGTGTGACGCTGAGGAAACCCCGCTGATGTGAAATCGCCCGTGAAATTGAATCAACAACACCCTCCTGGTAATTACACTTGCCTAAATGGGAAGGCAAAGTGTGGGTGTAATGCAATTAACATGTAATTGCCAAGCTGACCACGGCGGCGCTGATCGGATTCTAAATGGGCCGTCAATGAGAACCGCGAGGGTCCGTTCTGGTGTTTATTACGTGTTAACACTAACGATGGACGTCACGTGGTGAAGTTGGCTGTGGAGCGCCTTGAAGGCACTACTGCCACCTGCAGGCCTGGAGTGGAACAGTATGAATAGGAGTTCTACTACCATTGTATAATAAACTGACATTCTTTGGTTCTGACCACCGATTGGATTCCGTCACGTGACTTGAAAACCAGTGGTGGTCGACCAAGCCAAGATGTCTACTGCACACAAATCTTCCTGCAAAAAGCAGATACGAGCAAAAAAAAATCCAACTATGTAATGGAATAAGTCCTATACTTGATTAGAAAAAAAGGATTTGTGGAGTGATATCAAGGATTATTTGTTGTGCGAGTTCCCAGACATGTGAACTATTGTGCTCCACACATTGTTCTACACCACAAAACAGATGCAACTTGTAAAAGCATGGAGGTCTACAACTTCTGTGTGTGTCTGGGTCAGGGACGTTGGTATCAACACTCTCCTGGGTAAATATGTATCGTTTTGGTAAGGGTAAGGTTGTATTTCATGATTGAACTTCGCGTCTACAGCCATGTTTGTTGTTGTTGTTGTTGTTGCACACATCGTTTACAAGTAGCTTGTTTTTCCCGTCTTTATCAAAATATAACTATAGACGTCAACATTGTGGACGTGCTGAAAGATTAATTTATGATTGTTTATCAAAATATAACTATAGATGTCAACATTGTGTACGTGCTGAAAGATTCATTTATGATTGTTTATCAAAATATAACTATAGATGTCAACATTGTGTACGTGCTGAAAGATTCATTTATGATTGTTTATCAAAATATAACTATAAATGTCAACATTGTGTATGTCCATAGATTTATCACATTTAATTTGTTATTATCTATAGCAGGGGTGTCAAAAGTGTGCCCCGGAGGCCATTTGCGGCCCACAGCTAATGTTTTAAAGGCCCATGGCACATTCTAAAAATACTATTAAAATAAACAAAAACATAACAAAAGTGAAATAAAAAAGCTTAAAGATTAAATGTCATTTAGATAAAGTTGCAATGTTGACTAATAAAACAAAGCTGTTTTTATTTTCTTTCAAACTGTCATTGCTCAAAACATAATATTGCATCAAAATCAATGTTATTATGAATTATTGACCTATGCAAGGTTCCCATTACTTCACATCAAATATTACACTAAGAAAAATATTTTTGGTGGAAGATTTTGCAAATTTGGTAAATAAATAACCCCAAAATGTATATTTTGTTGTTTTCTTACTGTACCGAAAATGAACCGAACCGTGACCTCTAAACCGAGGTACGTACCGAACCGACATTTTTGTGTACCGTTACACAAAAATATTTTAACTTCGGGTCACTCTCCATAGGTGTATGATTCTAGTGATTACCCTTTTGCAGAACAAACTCTGATATTAACAAAAGAAACAATAAAGTCAGAAAATTGTCTGTAAATAAATAAATAAAAACAATCTACACTTTGTGTGAAACCAGTATCTAAACATAGTGTAGCTCAGGGGTCAGCAACCTTTTTGAAACCAAGGGCTACTTCTTGGGTAGTGATTAATGCGAAGGGCTACCAGTTTGATACACACTTCAATAAATTGCCAGAAATAGCCAATTTGCTCAATTTGCCTTTAACTCTATGTTATTTTTAATAATTAATGATATTTACACTTAATTGAACGGTTTAAAAGAGGAGAAAACAGGAAAAAAAAGGACAATTACATTTTGAAACATAGTTTATCTTCAATTTCGACTTTTTAAAATTCAAAATTCAACCGAAAAAAAGAAGAGAAAAACTTAAAAAAAGAATTTATGGAACATCATTAGTAATTTTTCCTGATTAAGATGAATTTTAGAATTTTGATGACATGTTTTAAATAGGTTAAAATCCAATCTGCACTTTGTTAGAATATATAACAAATTGGACCAAGCTATATTTCTAACAAAGACAAATCATTAATTCTTCTAGATTTTCCAGAACAAACATTTTAAAATAAATTCAAAAGACTTTGAAATAAGATTTAAATTTGATTCTACAGATTTTCTAGATTTGCCAGAATATTTTTTTTGAATTTTAATCATAATACATTTGAAGAAATATTTTACAAATATTCTTCGTCGAAAAAACAGAAGCTAAAATGAAGAATTAAATTAAAATGTATTTATTATTCTTTACAATAAAAAAAAATAATTTACTTGGACATTGATTTAAATTGTCAGGAAAGAAGAGGAAGGAATTTAAAAGGTAAAAAGGTATATGTGTTTAAAAATCCTAAAATCATTTTTAAGGTTGTATTTTTTCTCTAAAATTTTCTTTCTGAAAGTTATAAGAAGCAAAGTAAAAAATTTAATGAATTTATTTAAACAAGTGAAGACCAAGTCTTTAAAATATTTTCTTGGATTTTCAAATTCTATTTGAGTTTTGTCTCTCTTAGAATTAAAAATGTCGGGCAAAGCGAGACCAGCTTGCTAGTAAATAAATACAATTTAAAAAATAGAGGCAGCTCACTGGTAAGTGCTGCTATTTGAGCTATTTTTAGAACAGGCCAGCGGGCGACTCATCTGGTCCTTACGGGCTACCTGGTGCCCGCGGGCACCGCGTTGGTGACCCCTGGTGTAGCTCCTCATCTGAATGCAAGTGCTCCAACAGCAGGAATACAAATGATGTATTCCTACAAAATACTAAATCTGGCAAGACACTGCAGGTTTGTTTGTTTTTCCTCTTTAAAAGGGTGTTTATGTCCTTTTTGTGTTGCACTCTTTCAAAAAGCATGACGTTCATTAAAGCAAACTAATTGTCCAGTCATGGTATTAAAACTTGGACATGGTCCGTCTCGGGGACACTTATTAATGATGGAAATGTATGTGTGTGTATTTTGAGTTAACTATAAACAAACTGCGATTAATCACGATGAAATATCTCAATCGTTTGACAGGCCTAATTATGATATATTTAGTATTTTCTTTGATGGTATAAATATAAGCTTCATCATGTGACAAATATAATACATGGTAACATATGACACGATGTGTTGTGTGTGCTCTTACGTTGTGCAATCTTGGCCAAGTGCATCCTGTTGACCCAGGAGATTTTGCTGAGGGGGTTGGGAGTGTTGAAGACCACCATGAAGCTGACAGGACGACCGGACCTGGAGAACAACAAACATATCAAGTTGTTTGTTTGGTTTTTTAGCCCTGTTTCAACAGAGGAGCATGTTCGGCAGTGCACACACACAGAGTACTTACAAGCAGACACAGTGTGTAGACAGAAAAGGGAGAATGGACACATTTTGGCTTGAAAACTGACAATAAAGGTGAAGTTATAACACTGAAACACCCTCAGGAGGAGCTGCTTTAAGACACGGCTAGCTAATTAGCGGCTAACGTGTTTTTAGCTACTTCTAAATCACTAATCCTGGCCTCCATGGTAACAAATAAAGTAAGTTTCTTACATGTACCATTATCACTGCAGGACGAGAAATAGCTAAACATGCTTCACTACACCCGACATCCACTGTAATGATACCAAGTACAGGAGCGTATCTAGTCAATACTACTATGATTACATCGATCTTTTTTCCTTTTATAAAAAATAATATTATGATTATAAAGTCGGTAAATACGTCCCTGGACACATGAGGACTTTGAATATGACCAATGTATGATCCTGTAACTACTTGGTATCACATCCATACCTAAATGTGTGGTATCATCCAAAACTAATGTCAAGTATCAAAGAAGAGAAGAATAAGTGATTATTACATTTGAACAGAAGTGTAGATAGAACATGTTAAAAGAGAAAATAAGCAGATATTAACAGTAAATGAACAAGTAGATTAATACTCATTTTTTACAGTTTGTCCCTCATAATGTGTACAAAATAATAGATGTATAAATGACACAATATGTTACTGCATACGACTAATTAGGAGTCTTTGTTTGTTTACTTACTACTAAAAGACAAGTTGTCTAGTATGTTCACTATTTTATTTTAGGACTAAATGACAATAATAAACAATATGTTTGTTTGTTTACTTACTACTAAAAGACAAGTTGTCTAGTATGTTGACTATTTTATTTTAGGACTAAATGACAATAATAAACATATGTTTGTTTGTTTACTTACTACTAAAAGACAAGTTGTCTAGTATGTTGACTATTTTATTTTAGGACTAAATGACAATAATAAACATATGTTTGTTTGTTTACTTACTACTAAAAGACAAGTTGTCTAGTATGTTCACTATTTTATTGAAGGACTAAATGACAATAATAAACATATGTTTCATGTACACTAAAATGTTTTGGTAAAATAAAGCCAATAATTACATTTTTTGTGGTCCCTTTTTATTTAGAAAAGTACCGAAAAGTATCGAAATACATTTTGGTACCGGTACTAAAATATTGGTATGGGCACAAGACTAGTACACACTTTGACTGCCAAAATGTGATTCAGACCATAAGAGGACCGCACAGGTACAAATAAATTCAAAATGAGTCAAATGTATGGAAACTATTGTTTGAGGAACATACCGTATTTTTCGGACTATAAGTGGCAGTTTTTTTCATAGTTTGGCCGGGGGTGCGACTTATACTCAGGAGCGACTTATGTGTGAAATGATGAACACATTAGCGTCAAATATCGTATAATATTATTGATGTCATTCCCGTAAGAGACTAGACGTATAAGATTTCATGGGATTTAGCGATTAGGAGTGACAGATTGTTTGGTAAACGTATAGCATGTTCTATATGTTATAGTTATTTGAATGACTCTTACCATAATATGTTACGTTAACATACCAGTTGGTTATTTATGCCTCATATAACGTACACTTATTCAGCCTGTTGTTCACTATTCTTTAGACATTTGAAATTGCCTTTCAAATGTCTATTCTTGCTGTTGGCTTTTATCAAATACATTTCCCAAAAAATGCGACTTATATATGTTTTTTACTTTGTTTATTATGCATTTTTGGCAGGTGCGATTTATACTCCGGTGCGATTTATACTCCAAAAAATACGGTAATTCTAAATTATGAATCATGCCTTTTACTCGTGTAGAAGAAGGTTGTAGCCATAAAGCGGGAAGTTGGTCAAGTTTGACTTTTCTACACTTTTTTTATTTTTAATGACAATTTATGATTAATTCTTCATCTAAACGGGAAGATATAAACATCCCATCAGTGCGAGCAGACATTGTACAGTAAGTGATTGTTTTATTTTGTTTGTATTTCTTGTTTAGCACTTAGCAACACTGCTACATGACGCTCAGTGTTTGTTGTCGAAGGGAAAAGAAAATGTGATGCGTCTGAAATTAATACGCCAAATGAGCAAAATAGGTACTGTATTTTTCGGACTATAAGTGGCAGTTTTTTTCATAGTTTGGCCGGGGGTGCGACTTATACTCAGGAGCGACTTATGTGTGAAATGATTAACACATTAGCGTCAAATATCGTATAATATTATTGATGTCATTGACGTAAGAGACTAGACGTATAAGATTTCATGGGATTTAGCGATTAGGAGTGACAGTAAACGTATAGCATGTTCTATATGTTATAGTTATTTGAATGACTCTTACCATAATATGTTACGTTAACATACCAGTTGGTTATTTATGCCTCATATAACGTACACTTATTCAGCCTGTTGTTCACTATTCTTGATTTATTTTAAATTGCCTTTCAAATGTCTATTCTTGCTGTTGGATTTTATCAAATACATTTCCACAAAAAATGCGACTTATACTCCAGTGCGACTTATATATGTTTTTTTCCTTCTTTATTATGCATTTTCGGCCGGTGCGACTTATGCTCCAGTGCGACTTATATGTTTTTTTCTTCTTTATTATACATTTTCGGCCGGTGCGACTTATACTCCAGTGCAACTTATATGCGTTTTTTTCCTTCTTTATTATGCATTTTCGGCCGGTGCGACTTATACTCCAGTAAGATTTATATATGTTTTTTTCCTTCTTTATTATGCATTTTTGGCCAGTGCAACTTATACTCCGGAGCGACTTACATATGGTTTTTTTTCTTCTTTATTATGCATTTTCGGCCGGTGCGACTTATACTCCTGTGCGACTTATATATGTTTTTTTCCTCCTTTATTATGCATTTTCGGCCGGTGCGACTTATGCTCCAGTGCGGCTTATACTCCAGTGCGACTTATATATGTTTTTTTCTTCTTTATTATGCATTTTCGGCCGGTGCGACTTATACTCCGGAGCGACTTACATATGTTTTTTTCCTTCTTTATTATGCATTTTCGGCCGGTGTGACTTATACTCCAGTAAGATTTATATATGTTTTTTTCCTTTTTTATTATGCATTTTCGGCCGGTGTGACTTATACTCCAGTAAGATTTATATATGTTTTTTCCTTCTTTATTATGCATTTTCGGCCGGTGCGACTTATGCTCCAGTGCGACTTATATGTTTTTTTCTTCTTTATTATACATTTTCGGCCGGTGCGACTTATACTCCAGTGCGGCTTATATGCGTTTTTTTCCTTCTTTATTATGCATTTTCGGCCGGTGCGACTTATACTCCAGTAAGATTTATATATGTTTTTTTCCTTCTTTATTATGCATTTTTGGCCAGTGCAACTTATACTCCGGAGCGACTTACATATGGTTTTTTTTCTTCTTTATTATGCATTTTCGGCCGGTGCGACTTATACTCCTGTGCGACTTATATATGTTTTTTTCCTTCTTTATTATGCATTTTCGGCCGGTGCGACCTATGCTCCAGTGCGGCTTATACTCCAGTGCGACTTATATATGTTTTTTTCTTCTTTATTATGCATTTTCGGCCGGTGCGACTTATACTCCGGAGCGACTTATATATGTTTTTTTCCTTCTTTATTATGCATTTTCGGCCGGTGTGACTTATACTCCAGTAAGATTTATATATGTTTTTTTCCTTTTTTATTATGCATTTTCGGCCGGTGTGACTTATACTCCAGTAAGATTTATATATGTTTTTTTCCTTTTTTATTATGCATTTTCGGCCGGTGCGACTTATACTCCGAAAAATACGGTATTTGCTAACAATCTTAAAGCATACTAAATAAACCTAGAGTTGAATGTAAAGTACTGCAACAATTGCTTCAATGAATGCCAAATAAAGGGCTCGTTAGGCTCGAAAGCAAAAATAGAAAATAGACTGCATTCCGAACTTTGGCTACCGGGACAAAGGCCGCTTTTGGAAACACGGTCACGTCCCTCCGCTGTTTGAGTAGCAATTTGAAATGAAAGCCTGCAGCCAGCAGCTAATATCGGAGTCTGTTTACTCACGTCTGAAGACAAATTAAAATCTACGCTTGTTCTTGAAAGGGGGAAAAAAGCCAAGGTTTCATGATGAAATTCCCACCTGGCCTTCACCTATCTTGATAAACTTAGTGTCGCCTGAAACCAACACACACACACACACACACACACACACACACACACACACACACACACACACACACACACACACACACACACACACACACACACACACACACACACACACACACACCTCCCTTGTAGAACGCAGCATCAAAGCAGCCTTTGACGGCAGGTAATGTATAGAAATCGTCACTTAAGATAGTCTATACCAGGGGTCACCAACGTGGTGCCCGCGGGCACCAGGTCGCCCGTAAGGACCAGATGAGTAGCCCGCTGGCCTGTTCTAAAAATAGCTCAAATAGCAGCACTTACCAGTGAGCTGCCTCTATTTTTTAAATTGTATTTATTTACTAGCAAGCTGGTCTCGCTTTGCCCGACATTTTTAATTCTAAGAGAGACAAAACTCAAATAGAATTTGAAAATCCAAGAAAATATTTTAAAGACTTGGTCTTCACTTGTTTAAATAAATTCATTAATTTTTTTACTTTGCTTCTTATAACTTTCAGAAAGACAATTTTAGAGAAAAAATACAACCTTAAAAAGGATTTTAGGATTTTTAAACACATATACCTTTTTACCTTTTAAATTCCTTCCTCTTCTTTCCTGACAATTTAAATCAATGTTCAAGTAAATTTATTTATTTATTTATTGTTTTTATTGTGAAGAATAATAAATACATTTTAATTTAATTCTTCATTTTAGCTTCTGTTTTTTCGACGAAGAATATTTGTGAAATATTTCTTCAAAGTTATTATGATTAAAATTCAAAAAAAAATATTCTGGCAAATCTAGAAAATCTGTAGAATCAAATTTAAATCTTATTTCAAAGTCTTTTGAATTTCTTTTAAAATTTTTGTTCTGTAAAATCTAGAAGAAATAAGGATTTGTCTTTGTTAGAAATATAGCTTGGTCCAATTTGTTATATATTCTAACAAAGTGTAGATTGGATTTTAACCTATTTAAAACATGTCATCAAAATTCTAAAATTAATCTTAATCAGGAAAAATGACTAATGATGTTCCATAAATTATTTTTTTAATTTTTTCAAAAAGATTCGAATTAGCTAGTTTTTCTCTTCTTTTTTTCGGTTGAATTTTGAATTTTAAAGAGTCGAAATTGAAGATAAACTATGTTTCAAAATGTAATTGTCATTTTTTTCCTGTTTTCTCCTCTTTTAAACCATTCAATTAAGTGTCAATATCATTAATTATTAATAATGACATAGAGTTAAAGGTAAATTGAGCAAATTGGCTATTTCTGGCAATTTATTGAAGTGTGTATCAAACTGGTAGCCCTTCGCATTAATCACTACCCAAGAAGTAGCTCTTGCTTTCAAAAAGGTTGCTGACCCCTGTTTTAGATCAATTCCCTGGAGGAAGAGGCGTTCCATTCGTATTGTGGTGTGTTTATTCCAACCTTGTGGCCTCTGGCGGGTATTTAAAACAAGTCGCAGTCAGATTTGACCGCGGTGGGACTTGAAAAACCTCGAACTGCGGCTTTAAGATGAAGTGTTAAGTGCACAGAAAAAAACCTACAGGACATGTCCACCTCTCACCTGTGGCATCCTGGGTGAGAGGTGAGCTCATAAATGGGTTATACAAACCCCGTTTCCATATGAGTTGGGAAATGGTGTTAGATGTAAATATAAACGGAATACAATGATTTGCAAATCCTTTTCAAGCCATATTCAGTTGAATATGCTACAAAGACAACGTATTTCATGTTCAAACTCATAAACTTTTTTTTTTTTTGCAAATAATAATTAACTTAGAATTTGATGGCAGCAACACGTGACAAAGAAGTTGGGAAAGGTGGCAATAAATACTGATAAAGTTGAGGAATGCTCATCAAACACTTATTTGGAACATCCCACAGGTGAGCAGGCTAATTGGGAACAGGTGGGTGCCATGATTGGGTATAAAAGTAGATTCCATGAAATGCTCAGTCATTCACAAACAAGGATGGGGCGAGGGTCACCACTTTGTCAACAAATGCCTGAGCAAATTGTTGAACAGTTTAAGAACAACCTTTCTCAAGCAGCTATTGCAAGGAATTTAGGGATTTCACCATCTACGCTCCGTAATATCATCAAAGGGTTCAGATCAGGGGTCACCAACCTTTTTGAAAGCAAGAGCTACTTCTTGGGTAGTGATTAATGCGAAGGGCTACCAGTTTGATACACACTTCAATAAATTGCCAGAAATAGCCAATTTGCTCAATTTACCTTTAACTCTATGTTATTATTAATAATTAATGATATTGACACTTAATTGAACGGTTTAAAAGAGGAGAAAACAGGAAAAAAATGACAATTAAATTTTGAAACATAGTTTATCTTCAATTTCGACTCTTTAAAATTCTAAATTCAACCGAAAAAAAGAAGAGAAAAACTTAAAAAAATAATTTATGGAACATCATTAGTAATTTTTCCTGATTAAGATGAATTTTAGAATTTTGATGACATGTTTTAAATAGGTTAAAATCCAATCTACACTTTGTTAGAATATATAACAAATTCGACCAAGCTATATTTCTAACAAAGACAAATCATTATTTCTTCTAGATTTTCCAGAACAAAATTTTTAAAAGAAATTCAAAAGACTTTGAAATAAGATTTCAATTTGATTCTACAGATTTTCTAGATTTGCCAGAATAATTTTTTTTAATTTTAATCATAATAAGTTTGAAGAAATATTTCACAAATATTCTTCGTCGAAAAAACAGAATTAAGAATTAAATTAAAATGTATTTATTATTCTTTACAAGAAAAAAAATACATTTACTTGAACATTGATTTAAATTGTCAGGAAGGAAGAGGAAGGAATTTAAAAGGTAAAAAGGTATATGTGTTTAAAAATCCTAAAATCATTTTTAAGGTTGTATTTTTTCTCTAAATTTGTCTTTCTGAAAGTTATAAGAAGCAAAGTAAAAAAAATTATGAATTTATTTAAACAAGTAAAGACCAAGTCTTTAAAATATTTTCTTGGATTTTCAAATTCTATTTGAGTTTTGTCTCTCTTAGAATTAAAAATGTCGGGCAAAGCGAGACCAGCTTGCTAGTAAATAAATACAATTTAAAAAATAGAGGCAGCTCACTGGTAAGTGCTGCTATTTGAGCTATTTTTAGAACAGGCCAGCGGGCTACTCATCTGGTCCTTACGGGCGACCTGGTGCCCGCGGGCACAGCGTTGGTGACCCCTGGTTCAGAGAATCTGGAGAAATCACTGCACGTAAGCAGCTAAGCCCGTGACCTTCCATCACTATTTCCACATTCACACACTGATGGCGTTAGCTGCCATGCTAGCAGCTAACGGGCTACGAAAGACTGACCATACGTCCTCTTTTCACCGGACATGTCCTCTTTTGCCGAGCTGTCAGGGCAGAGTTTCTATAATGCCTCAAATGTCAGCCATTTTGAGTTAGGGTTGCGTGTATTTTCAATGTACGTTCAGGGTTAAGAAGGGGTTAAAAACAAAACAAACAGCAGCATTGATGAGGGAGGGGCAGAGACAGAGAGAGAGAAAGAGTTATGATAAACGCGCATGCGTCGCCAGGCTCTGCTTTTTATCCATAGATTTATCACATTTAGTGTTTTATTATCTATAGCAGGGGTGTCAAAAGTGTGCCCCGGAGGCCATTTGCGGCCCACAGCTAATGTTTTAAAGGCCCACGGCACATTCTAAAAATACTATTCAAATAAACAAAAACATAACAAAAGTGAAATAAAAAAGGTGAAATGTAATTTAGATAAAGTTGCAATGTTGACTAATAAAACAAAGCTGTTTTTATTTTTCTTTCAAACTGTCATTGCTCAAAACATAATATTGCATCAAAATCAATGTTATTATGAATTATTGACCTATCCAAGGTTCCCATTACTTCACATCAAATATTACAACAAGAAAAATATTTTTGGTGGAAGATTTTGCAAATTTGGTAAATAAATAACCCAAAAAATGTATATTTTGTTGTTTTCTTACTGTACCGAAAATGAACCGAACCGTGACCTCTAAACCGAGGTACGTACCGAACCGACATTGTTGTGTACCGTTACACCCCTAGTAATCACATTGTCACACTTGTCTCCTCCTCAGTGAGTTTGTGAGCAGGAAGCAGCTTAGTTGTGTACTTGTTTACTATAAACGAGGCTTGTCCTGATACCAATATTTTAGTACCGGTAACAAAATGTATTTCCATACTTTTCAGTACTTTTCTAAATAAAGGGGACTACAAAAAAATGTCATTATTGTCTTTATTTGAACAAAAAATCTTAGTGTACATGAAACATGTTTATTATTGTCATTTAATCCTTCAATAAAATCGTGAACATACTAGACAACTTGTCTTTTAGTAGTAAGTAAACAAACAAAGACTCCTAATTAGTATGCAGTAACATTTTGTGTCATTTATACACCTATTATTTTGTACACATTATGAGGGACAAACTGTAAAAAATGTATTATTAATCTACTTGTTCATTTACTGTTAATATCTGCTTATTTTCTGTTTTAACATGTTCTATCTACACTTCTGTTGAAATGTAATAATCACTTATTCTTCTCTTCTTTGATACTTGACATTAGTTTTGGTTGATACCACACATTTAGGTATCGATATGATACCAAGTAGTTACAGGATCATACATTGATCATATTCAAAGTCCTCATGTGTCCAGGGACGTATTTACTGATTTTTTATTATTATTTTTTTTTAAAGGGAAAAAAAGATTTTGTGACGATAAAAAATATCTATGTTTGTGTATCAGGTATCAGGACATGTGCCATGTTGTTCCAGACCACAGCAAACGTTACCCAGCTTGCAAAGATGGTAATACATCCATTAGAAGATGTTTCCTTCAACTTGGACACACACATATATACATTTGAAGTATTTTCCAGGAGTTATCTCATACTCTTAGAAGTTTTACTAATGTTTTCCAATGTAGAAATGTGTAGAATAAATATTACATTTCAACATTTCTGTCAACGAAGATAGTTGATAGTAGGCTAATATAGACACTTACATCATGTGTTGCCTTCATTATAACACTTATATAAGACTTTTAAAGTCATTTTGATAGTAGGCTAATATAGACACTTACATCATGTGTTGTCTTCATTATAACACTTATATAAGACTTTTAAAGTCATTTTGATAGTAGGCTAATATAGACACTTACATCATGTGTTGTCTTCATTATAACACTTATATAAGACTTTTAAAGTCATTTTGATAGTAGGCTAATATAGACACTTACATCATGTGTTGTCTTCATTATAACACTTATATAAGACTTTTAAAGTCATTTTGATAGTAGGCTAATATAGACACTTTCATCATGTGTTGCCTTCATTATAACACTTATATAAGACTTTTAAAGTCATTTTGATAGTAGGCTAATATAGACACTTACATCATGTGTTGTCTTCATTATAACACTTATATAAGACTTTTAAAGTCATTTTGATAGTAGGCTAATATAGACACTTACATCATGTGTTGTCTTTATTATAACACTTATATAAGACTTTTAAAGTCATTTTGATAGTAGGCTAATATAGACACTTACATCATGTGTTGTCTTTATTATAACACTTATATAAGACTTTTAAAGTCATTTTGATAGTAGGCTAATATAGCTAATATAGACACTTACATCATGTGTTGTCTTCATTATAACACTTATATAAGACTTTTAAAGTCATTTTGATAGTAGGCTAATATAGACACTTACATCATGTGTTGTCTTCATTATAACACTTATATAAGACTTTTAAAGTCATTTTGATAGTAGGCTAATATAGACACTTACATCATGTGTTGTCTTTATTATAACACTTATATAAGACTTTTAAAGTCATTTTGGTGTTTAATTTACACGGCTCTGGACAGATTTGTTGTTTTTTGGTGTGTTTCTAGTCTTAAATGGCTCCTTCAATCCAACACATGACTTGGATGTCACCTGGTGACCAACACATGACTTGGATGTCACCTGGTGACCAACACATGACTTGGATGTCACCTGGTGACCAACACATGACTTGGATGTCACCTGGTGACCAACACATGACTTGGATGTCACCTGGTGACCAACACATGACTTGGATGTCACCTGGTGACCAACACATGACTTGGATGTCACCTGGTGACCAACATATGACTTGGATGTCACCTGGTGACCAACATATGACTTGGATGTCACCTGGTGACAAGATCCAGTCGGGTTAGAATAGAAGACGTGAAGGTACGTCGGTGCTCCACCATTCTTCTTCTGACTGCTACTCTGCAAACGTCTTTTGATGTTTGACACTTTCCTGCTGACGACGCTCACCCGCCAGCGGGGATGGTGTCAGTGTTTGATTCCAGCTGCTTGTAACAATCATTCATTAATCTTCATGGCGTCCCCCGGGGGCCATGGAGCCAGGAACCGGGACAACGTGGTCATGGAAAAGTGCACCACTGAAACATCCATTAATAATAATGCACTTTGTTTCACAGCTGGACTGACACGTGACCAAAGTGCCAGCTGGCTGCTGACACGTCAACCTCCAGGAGCCTGACAAACATTGCCAATAATGCTCACTAGCAATAGGTACACATTGCCAATAATGCTCACTAGCAATAGGTACACATTGCCAATAATGCTCACTAACAATAGGTACACATTGCCAATAATGCTCACTAGCAATAGGTACACATTGCCAATAATGCTCACCAGCAATAATTACACATTGCCAATAATGCTCACTAGCAATAGGTACACATTGCCAATAATGCTCACCAGCAATAATTACACATTGCCAATAATGCTCACTAGCAATAGGTACACATTGCCAATAATGCTCACTAGCAATAGGTACACATTGCCTATAATGCTCACTAGCAATAAGTACACATTGCCAATAATGCTCACTAGCAATAAGTACACATTGCCAATAATGCTCACCAGCAATAGGTACACATTGCCAATAATGCTCACTAGCAATAGGTACACATTGCCAATAATGCTCACTAACAATAGGTACACATTGCCAATAATGCTCACTAGCAATAGGTACACATTGCCAATAATGCTCACTAGCAATAGGTACACATTGCCAATAATGCTCACTAGCAATAGGTACACATTGCCAATAATGCTCACTAGCAATAGGTACACATTGCCAATAATGCTCACTAGCAATAGGTACACATTGCCTATAATGCTCACTAGCAATAAGTACACATTGCCAATAATGCTCACTAGCAATAAGTACACATTGCCAATAATGCTCACTAGCAATAGGTACACATTGCCAATAATGCTCACTAGCAATAGGTACACATTGCCAATAATGCTCACTAGCAATAGGTACACATTGCCTATAATGCTCACTAGCAATAGGTACACATTGCCAATAATGCTCACTAGCAATAGGTACACATTGCCAATAATGCTCACTAGCAATAGGTACACATTGCCAATAATGCTCACTAGCAATAGGTACACATTGCCAATAATGCTCACTAGCAATAGGTACACATTGCCTATAATGCTCACTAGCAATAAGTACACATTGCCAATAATGCTCACTAGCAATAAGTACACATTGCCAATAATGCTCACTAGCAATAGGTACACATTGCCAATAATGCTCACTAGCAATAGGTACACATTGCCAATAATGCTCACTAGCAATAGGTACACATTGCCTATAATGCTCACTAGCAATAGGTACACATTGCCAATAATGCTCACTAGCAATAGGTACACATTGCCAATAATGCTCACTAGCAATAGGTACACATTGCCAATAATGCTCACTAGCAATAGGTACACATTGCCAATAATGCTCACTAGCAATAGGTACACATGGCCAATAATGCTCACTAGCAATAGGTACACATGGCCAATAATGCTCACTAGCAATAGGTACACATTGCCAATAATTCTCACTAGCAATAGGTACACATTGCCAATAATGCTCACTAGCAATAGGTACACATTGCCAATAATGCTCACTAGCAATAGGTACACATGGCCAATAATGCTCACTAGCAATAGGTACACATTGCCAATAATGCTCACTAGCAATAGGTACACATTGCCAATAATGCTCACTAGCAATAGGTACACATTGCCAATAATGCTCACTAGCAATAGGTACACATTGCCAACACGTCATCCTCTTGTGATGGCAACAAAGAAAGACCACATGTTTGTACTCCAACCATAAAAAATAGAGTCCAAAAGAGAGGTGAGATATATATTTCATTTCATGGGACTTTAAGTTCAATGCACAGGTTTTTGTGTGTGTGTGTTGGCATGGCAACCGCATAACTGCATGCCTGTCACACCAAAATGGTCGAGTGCAGCCGAGTTCTGGTCATCCAGGACATGTTGTGACAATCACACAGTAAATTGGACCCAGGTGAGACACTTTCACTGGTCTATCAATGTGTGTGTGTGTGTGTGTGCGTGTGTGCGTGTGTGTGTGTGTGTGTGTGCGTGTGTGTGTGTGTGTGTGTGTGTGCGTGCGTGTGCGTATTCTTGCATTTCTACCCTTCTTGAGACATCAACAAGGAAAAGTAGCTTCCATATGAGGTGTGAACAAGTTAGGACCGAAATCATGGTCTCAATATGGAAAACCATTGCATCTAATAGAGAGCCAAATACTAGAGTCCGTGAACATTGCTCCAAAGTCAGGATATTTTGTTGATTTAATGTGCATACAATTAATTTAAAAATATCAAATAAATATGTATATAGAGACATAGTGTAATAACGAAGTAAATAATGAAGATTAAAAACCCATTTCAAACAAAACATTCAAAAAATAATATTTAACTAAAAGCTTACTTTTTTTATATTTGCATAGTATGTATATATTATTAATGTTGTAAATACACATCTTTATATATCTAGAAAGGCTAGTCCTAAAGAGGTAGGCATTGTTCAGCGGTCTCAAGAAGGTAACAAATGCAAGAAAGTGTGTGTGTGTGTGCGTTTTTGTATTGTTACTCTTCTTGAGACCTCAACAAGAAAAAGTAGCTTCCATATGAGGAGGTGTGAACAAGTTAGGACCGAAATCATTGTCCCAATACGGAAAACCATTGCATCTAATAGAGAGCCAAATACTAGAGTCTGTGAACATTGCTCCAAAGTCAGGATGTTTTGTTGATTTAATGTGCATACAATTAATTTAAAAAATCAAATAAATATGTATATAGAGACATAGTGTAAAAACGAAGTAAATAATGAAGATTAAAAACCTATTACAAACAAATAATTCCAAAAAAATAATTAATTAAAAGCTTACCTTTTTTTGTATTTGCATAGTATGTATACATTATTAATGTTGTAAATACACTTCTTTATATATCTAGATAGGGTGGTCCTAAGCGGTCTCAAGAAGGTAACAAATGCAAGAATGTGTGTGTGTGTGTGTGTGTGTGTGTGTGTGTGTGTGTGTGTGTGTGTGTGTGTGTGTGTGTGTGTGTGTGTGTGTGTGTGTGTGTGTGTGTGTGTGTGTGTGTGTGTGTGTGTGTGTGTGTGTGTGTGTGTGTGTGTGTGTGTCTGTGTGTGTGTGTGTGTGTGTGTGTGTGTGTGTGTGTGTGTGTGTGTGTGTGTGTGTGTGTGTGTGTGTGTGTGTGTGTGTGTGTGTGTGTGTGTGTGTGTGTCATCATGCGCTACAAGTCCGCCTCGACCTTCCGCCTCCTATGCCCAAGCCAAGCGTCCGCTCTCTGGGTTTAACGAGGAGGACAAAAGAGAGTGCTCAGACGGCTAAATGACTTTCCTTGCAATCCGTCGGTTGGTTGGATTAGTGGGACTCCAACGATGTCATCTGACCTCCTTTGCCAGGATGCAGTCTGATACCATCATGTCAACAACTGAACGGACCAATCAGCACCCGTAGGGGCCGTGGTTTAGATTGCGGGGGGGGGAAACACGCTTAAAAGGGAACTGCACTTTTTGTGGAATTTTGCCTATCGTTCACAATCTTTATGAGAGACATGACCACTGATGTGGTTCTTTTATGCATTGTTAATATGAAATAAAGGTCAATAAAAGCGGAGCTAATAATTTAGACACTAAACCAGGGGTCACCAACCTTTTTGAAAGCAAGAGCTACTTCTTGGGTAGTGATTAATGCGAAGGGCTACCAGTTTGATACACACTTCAATAAATTGCCAGAAATAGCCAATTTGCTCAATTTACCTTTAACTCTATGTTATTAT
>NC_084756.1:38876399-38893087 GCF_033978785.1 Entelurus aequoreus | reverse complement strand
ATGGTATAAATATAAGCTTCATCACGTGACAAATATAATACATGGTAACATATGACACGATGTGTTGTGTGTGCTCTTACGTTGTGCAATCTTGGCCAAGTGCATCCTGTTGACCCAGGAGATTTTGCTGAGGGGGTTGGGAGTGTTGAAGACCACCATGAAGCTGACAGGACGACCGGACCTGGAGAACAACAAACATATCAAGTTGTTTGTTTGGTTTTTTAGCCCTGTTTCAACAGAGGAGCATGTTCGGCAGTGCACACACACAGAGTACTTACAAGCAGACACAGTGTGTGGACAGAAAAGGGAGAATGGACACATTTTGGCTTGAAAACTGACAATAAAGTGAAGTGAAGTGAAGTGAATTATATTTATATAGCGCTTTTTCTCTAGTGACTCAAAGCGCTTTACATAGTGAAACCCAATATCTAAGTTACATTTAAACCAGAGTGGGTGGCACTGGGAGCAGGTGGGTAAAGTGTCTTGCCCAAGGACACAACAGCAGTGACTAGGATGGCGGAAGCGGGGATCGAACCTGCAACCCTCAAGTTGCTGGCACAGCCACTCTACCAACCGAGCTATACTGGTGAAGTTATAACACTGAAACACCCTCAGGAGGAGCTGCTTTAAGACATGGCTAGCTAATTAGCGACTAACGTGTTTTTAGCTACTTCTAAATCACTAATCCTGGCCTCCATGGTGACAAATAAAGTAAGTTTCTTACATGTACCATTATCACTGCAGGACGAGAAATAGCTAAACATGCTTCACTACACCCGACATCCACTGTAATGATACCAAGTACAAGAGCGTATCTAGTCAATACTACTATGATTACATCGATCTTTTTTCCTTTTTTAAAAATTAATATTATGATTATAAAGTCGGTAAATACGTCCCTGGACACATGAGGATTTTGAATATGACCAATGTATGATCCTGTAACTACTTGGTATCATATCGATACCTAAATGTGTGGTATCATCCAAAACTAATGTCAAGTATCAAAGAAGAGAAGAATAAGTGATTATTACATTTGAACAGAAGTGTAGATAGAACATGTTCAAACAGAAAATAAGCAGATATTAACAGTAAATGAACAAGTAGATTAATAATAATTTTTTACTGTTTGTCCCTCATAATGTGTACAAAATAATAGGTGTATAAATGACACAATTTGTTACTGCAGACTAATTAGGAGTCTTTGTTTGTTTACTTACTACTAAAAGACAAGTTGTCTAGTATGTTCACTATTTTATTTTAGGACTAAATGACAATAATAAACATATGTTTGTTTGTTTACTTACTACTAAAAGACAAGTTGTCTAGTATGTTCACTATTTTATTGAAGGACTAAATGACAATAATAAACAATATGTTTGTTTGTTTACTTACTACTAAAAGACAAGTTGTCTAGTATGTTCACTATTTTATTGAAGGACTAAATGACAATAATAAACATATGTTTGTTTGTTTACTTACTACTAAAAGACAAGTTGTCTAGTATGTTCACTATTTTATTGAAGGACTAAATGACAATAATAAACATATGTTTGTTTGTTTACTTACTACTAAAAGACAAGTTGTCTAGTATGTTCACTATTTTATTTTAGGACTAAATGACAATAATAAACATATGTTTGTTTGTTTACTTACTACTAAAAGACAAGTTGTCTAGTATGTTCACTATTTTATTGAAGGACTAAATGACAATAATAAACATATGTTTGTTTGTTTACTTACTACTAAAAGACAAGTTGTCTAGTATGTTCACTATTTTATTTTAGGACTAAATGACAATAATAAACATATGTTTGTTTGTTTACTTACTACTAAAAGACAAGTTGTCTAGTATGTTCACTATTTTATTTTAGGACTAAATGACAATAATAAACATATGTTTTTTTGTTTACTTACTACTAAAAGACAAGTTGTCTAGTATGTTCACTATTTTATTTAAGGACTAAATGACAATAATAAACAATATGTTTGTTTGTTTACTTACTACTAAAAGACAAGTTGTCTAGTATGTTCACTATTTTATTGAAGGACTAAATGACAATAATAAACATATGTTTGTTTGTTTACTTACTACTAAAAGACAAGTTGTCTAGTATGTTGACTATTTTATTGAAGGACTAAATGACAATAATAAACATATGTTTGTTTGTTTACTTACTACTAAAAGACAAGTTGTCTAGTATGTTGACTATTTTATTTAAGGACTAAATGACAATAATAAACATATGTTTGTTTGTTTACTTACTACTAAAAGACAAGTTGTCTAGTATGTTCACTATTTTATTGAAGGACTAAATGACAATAATAAACATATGTTTGTTTGTTTACTTACTACTAAAAGACAAGTTGTCTAGTATGTTCACTATTTTATTGAAGGACTAAATGACAATAATAAACATATGTTTGTTTGTTTACTTACTACTAAAAGACAAGTTGTCTAGTATGTTCACTATTTTATTTTAGGACTAAATGACAATAATAAACATATGTTTGTTTGTTTACTTACTACTAAAAGACAAGTTGTCTAGTATGTTCACTATTTTATTTTAGGACTAAATGACAATAATAAACATATGTTTTTTTGTTTACTTACTACTAAAAGACAAGTTGTCTAGTATGTTCACTATTTTATTTAAGGACTAAATGACAATAATAAACAATATGTTTGTTTGTTTACTTACTACTAAAAGACAAGTTGTCTAGTATGTTCACTATTTTATTGAAGGACTAAATGACAATAATAAACATATGTTTGTTTGTTTACTTACTACTAAAAGACAAGTTGTCTAGTATGTTCACTATTTTATTGAAGGACTAAATGACAATAATAAACATATGTTTGTTTGTTTACTTACTACTAAAAGACAAGTTGTCTAGTATGTTGACTATTTTATTGAAGGACTAAATGACAATAATAAACATATGTTTGTTTGTTTACTTACTACTAAAAGACAAGTTGTCTAGTATGTTGACTATTTTATTTAAGGACTAAATGACAATAATAAACATATGTTTGTTTGTTTACTTACTACTAAAAGACAAGTTGTCTAGTATGTTGACTATTTTATTGAAGGACTAAATGACAATAATAAACATATGTTTGTTTGTTTACTTACTACTAAAAGACAAGTTGTCCAGTATGTTCACTATTTTATTTAAGGACTAAATGACAATAATAAACATATGTTTGTTTGTTTGTTTACTTACTACTAAAAGACAAGTTGTCTAGTATGTTCACTATTTTATTGAAGGACTAAATGACAATAATAAACATATGTTTGTTTGTTTACTTACTACTAAAAGACAAGTTGTCTAGTATGTTCACTATTTTATTTAAGGACTAAATGACAATAATAAACAATATGTTTGTTTGTTTACTTACTACTAAAAGACAAGTTGTCTAGTATGTTCACTATTTTATTGAAGGACTAAATGACAATAATAAACATATGTTTGTTTGTTTACTTACTACTAAAAGACAAGTTGTCTAGTATGTTGACTATTTTATTGAAGGACTAAATGACAATAATAAACATATGTTTGTTTGTTTACTTACTACTAAAAGACAAGTTGTCTAGTATGTTGACTATTTTATTTAAGGACTAAATGACAATAATAAACATATGTTTGTTTGTTTACTTACTACTAAAAGACAAGTTGTCTAGTATGTTCACTATTTTATTGAAGGACTAAATGACAATAATAAACATATGTTTGTTTGTTTACTTACTACTAAAAGACAAGTTGTCTAGTATGTTCACTATTTTATTGAAGGACTAAATGACAATAATAAACATATGTTTGTTTGTTTACTTACTACTAAAAGACAAGTTGTCTAGTATGTTCACTATTTTATTTTAGGACTAAATGACAATAATAAACATATGTTTGTTTGTTTACTTACTACTAAAAGACAAGTTGTCTAGTATGTTCACTATTTTATTTTAGGACTAAATGACAATAATAAACATATGTTTTTTTGTTTACTTACTACTAAAAGACAAGTTGTCTAGTATGTTCACTATTTTATTTAAGGACTAAATGACAATAATAAACAATATGTTTGTTTGTTTACTTACTACTAAAAGACAAGTTGTCTAGTATGTTCACTATTTTATTGAAGGACTAAATGACAATAATAAACATATGTTTGTTTGTTTACTTACTACTAAAAGACAAGTTGTCTAGTATGTTCACTATTTTATTGAAGGACTAAATGACAATAATAAACATATGTTTGTTTGTTTACTTACTACTAAAAGACAAGTTGTCTAGTATGTTCACTATTTTATTGAAGGACTAAATGACAATAATAAACATATGTTTGTTTGTTTACTTACTACTAAAAGACAAGTTGTCTAGTATGTTCACTATTTTATTTTAGGACTAAATGACAATAATAAACATATGTTTGTTTGTTTACTTACTACTAAAAGACAAGTTGTCTAGTATGTTCACTATTTTATTTTAGGACTAAATGACAATAATAAACATATGTTTTTTTGTTTACTTACTACTAAAAGACAAGTTGTCTAGTATGTTCACTATTTTATTTAAGGACTAAATGACAATAATAAACAATATGTTTGTTTGTTTACTTACTACTAAAAGACAAGTTGTCTAGTATGTTCACTATTTTATTGAAGGACTAAATGACAATAATAAACATATGTTTGTTTGTTTACTTACTACTAAAAGACAAGTTGTCTAGTATGTTGACTATTTTATTGAAGGACTAAATGACAATAATAAACATATGTTTGTTTGTTTACTTACTACTAAAAGACAAGTTGTCTAGTATGTTGACTATTTTATTGAAGGACTAAATGACAATAATAAACATATGTTTGTTTGTTTACTTACTACTAAAAGACAAGTTGTCTAGTATGTTGACTATTTTATTTAAGGACTAAATGACAATAATAAACATATGTTTGTTTGTTTACTTACTACTAAAAGACAAGTTGTCTAGTATGTTGACTATTTTATTGAAGGACTAAATGACAATAATAAACATATGTTTGTTTGTTTACTTACTACTAAAAGACAAGTTGTCCAGTATGTTCACTATTTTATTTAAGGACTAAATGACAATAATAAACATATGTTTGTTTGTTTGTTTACTTACTACTAAAAGACAAGTTGTCTAGTATGTTCACTATTTTATTGAAGGACTAAATGACAATAATAAACATATGTTTGTTTGTTTACTTACTACTAAAAGACAAGTTGTCTAGTATGTTCACTATTTTATTTAAGGACTAAATGACAATAATAAACAATATGTTTGTTTGTTTACTTACTACTAAAAGACAAGTTGTCTAGTATGTTCACTATTTTATTGAAGGACTAAATGACAATAATAAACATATGTTTGTTTGTTTACTTACTACTAAAAGACAAGTTGTCTAGTATGTTGACTATTTTATTGAAGGACTAAATGACAATAATAAACATATGTTTGTTTGTTTACTTACTACTAAAAGACAAGTTGTCTAGTATGTTGACTATTTTATTTAAGGACTAAATGACAATAATAAACATATGTTTGTTTGTTTACTTACTACTAAAAGACAAGTTGTCTAGTATGTTCACTATTTTATTGAAGGACTAAATGACAATAATAAACATATGTTTGTTTGTTTACTTACTACTAAAAGACAAGTTGTCTAGTATGTTCACTATTTTATTGAAGGACTAAATGACAATAATAAACATATGTTTGTTTGTTTACTTACTACTAAAAGACAAGTTGTCTAGTATGTTCACTATTTTATTTTAGGACTAAATGACAATAATAAACATATGTTTGTTTGTTTACTTACTACTAAAAGACAAGTTGTCTAGTATGTTCACTATTTTATTTTAGGACTAAATGACAATAATAAACATATGTTTTTTTGTTTACTTACTACTAAAAGACAAGTTGTCTAGTATGTTCACTATTTTATTTAAGGACTAAATGACAATAATAAACAATATGTTTGTTTGTTTACTTACTACTAAAAGACAAGTTGTCTAGTATGTTCACTATTTTATTGAAGGACTAAATGACAATAATAAACATATGTTTGTTTGTTTACTTACTACTAAAAGACAAGTTGTCTAGTATGTTCACTATTTTATTGAAGGACTAAATGACAATAATAAACATATGTTTGTTTGTTTACTTACTACTAAAAGACAAGTTGTCTAGTATGTTCACTATTTTATTGAAGGACTAAATGACAATAATAAACATATGTTTGTTTGTTTACTTACTACTAAAAGACAAGTTGTCTAGTATGTTCACTATTTTATTTTAGGACTAAATGACAATAATAAACATATGTTTGTTTGTTTACTTACTACTAAAAGACAAGTTGTCTAGTATGTTCACTATTTTATTGAAGGACTAAATGACAATAATAAACATATGTTTGTTTGTTTACTTACTACTAAAAGACAAGTTGTCTAGTATGTTGACTATTTTATTGAAGGACTAAATGACAATAATAAACATATGTTTGTTTGTTTACTTACTACTAAAAGACAAGTTGTCTAGTATGTTGACTATTTTATTTAAGGACTAAATGACAATAATAAACATATGTTTGTTTGTTTACTTACTACTAAAAGACAAGTTGTCTAGTATGTTGACTATTTTATTGAAGGACTAAATGACAATAATAAACATATGTTTGTTTGTTTACTTACTACTAAAAGACAAGTTGTCCAGTATGTTCACTATTTTATTTAAGGACTAAATGACAATAATAAACATATGTTTGTTTGTTTGTTTACTTACTACTAAAAGACAAGTTGTCTAGTATGTTCACTATTTTATTGAAGGACTAAATGACAATAATAAACATATGTTTGTTTGTTTACTTACTACTAAAAGACAAGTTGTCTAGTATGTTCACTATTTTATTTAAGGACTAAATGACAATAATAAACAATATGTTTGTTTGTTTACTTACTACTAAAAGACAAGTTGTCTAGTATGTTCACTATTTTATTGAAGGACTAAATGACAATAATAAACATATGTTTGTTTGTTTACTTACTACTAAAAGACAAGTTGTCTAGTATGTTGACTATTTTATTGAAGGACTAAATGACAATAATAAACATATGTTTGTTTGTTTACTTACTACTAAAAGACAAGTTGTCTAGTATGTTGACTATTTTATTTAAGGACTAAATGACAATAATAAACATATGTTTGTTTGTTTACTTACTACTAAAAGACAAGTTGTCTAGTATGTTCACTATTTTATTGAAGGACTAAATGACAATAATAAACATATGTTTGTTTGTTTACTTACTACTAAAAGACAAGTTGTCTAGTATGTTCACTATTTTATTGAAGGACTAAATGACAATAATAAACATATGTTTGTTTGTTTACTTACTACTAAAAGACAAGTTGTCTAGTATGTTCACTATTTTATTTTAGGACTAAATGACAATAATAAACATATGTTTGTTTGTTTACTTACTACTAAAAGACAAGTTGTCTAGTATGTTCACTATTTTATTTTAGGACTAAATGACAATAATAAACATATGTTTTTTTGTTTACTTACTACTAAAAGACAAGTTGTCTAGTATGTTCACTATTTTATTTAAGGACTAAATGACAATAATAAACAATATGTTTGTTTGTTTACTTACTACTAAAAGACAAGTTGTCTAGTATGTTCACTATTTTATTGAAGGACTAAATGACAATAATAAACATATGTTTGTTTGTTTACTTACTACTAAAAGACAAGTTGTCTAGTATGTTCACTATTTTATTGAAGGACTAAATGACAATAATAAACATATGTTTGTTTGTTTACTTACTACTAAAAGACAAGTTGTCTAGTATGTTGACTATTTTATTGAAGGACTAAATGACAATAATAAACATATGTTTGTTTGTTTACTTACTACTAAAAGACAAGTTGTCTAGTATGTTGACTATTTTATTGAAGGACTAAATGACAATAATAAACATATGTTTGTTTGTTTACTTACTACTAAAAGACAAGTTGTCTAGTATGTTGACTATTTTATTGAAGGACTAAATGACAATAATAAACATATGTTTGTTTGTTTACTTACTACTAAAAGACAAGTTGTCTAGTATGTTGACTATTTTATTGAAGGACTAAATGACAATAATAAACATATGTTTGTTTGTTTACTTACTACTAAAAGACAAGTTGTCTAGTATGTTCACTATTTTATTGAAGGACTAAATGACAATAATAAACATATGTTTGTTTGTTTACTTACTACTAAAAGACAAGTTGTCTAGTATGTTCACTATTTTATTGAAGGACTAAATGACAATAATAAACATATGTTTCATGTACACTAAAATGTTTTGGTAAAATAAAGCCAATAATTACATTTTTTGTGGTCCCTTTTTATTTAGAAAAGTACCGAAAAGTATCGAAATACATTTTGGTACCGGTACTAAAATATTGGTATGGGCACAAGACTAGTACACACTTTGACTGCCAAAATGTGATTCAGACCATAAGAGGACCGCACAGGTACAAATAAATTCAAAATGAGTCAAATGTATGGAAACTATTGTTTGAGGAACATACCGTATTTTTCGGACTATAAGTGGCAGTTTTTTTCATAGTTTGGCCGGGGGTGCGACTTATACTCAGGAGCGACTTATGTGTGAAATGATGAACACATTAGCGTCAAATATCGTATAATATTATTGATGTCATTCCCGTAAGAGACTAGACGTATAAGATTTCATGGGATTTAGCGATTAGGAGTGACAGATTGTTTGGTAAACGTATAGCATGTTCTATATGTTATAGTTATTTGAATGACTCTTACCATAATATGTTACGTTAACATACCAGTTGGTTATTTATGCCTCATATAACGTACACTTATTCAGCCTGTTGTTCACTATTCTTTAGACATTTTAAATTGCCTTTCAAATGTCTATTCTTGCTGTTGGCTTTTATCAAATACATTTCCCAAAAAATGCGACTTATATATGTTTTTTACTTTGTTTATTATGCATTTTTGGCAGGTGCGATTTATACTCCGGTGCGATTTATACTCCAAAAAATACGGTAATTCTAAATTATGAATCATGCCTTTTACTCGTGTAGAAGAAGGTTGTAGCCATAAAGCGGGAAGTTGGTCAAGTTTGACTTTTCTACACTTTTTTTATTTTTAATGACAATTTATGATTAATTCTTCATCTAAACGGGAAGATATAAACATCCCATCAGTGCGAGCAGACATTGTACAGTAAGTGATTGTTTTATTTTGTTTGTATTTCTTGTTTAGCACTTAGCAATACTGCTACATGACGCTCAGTGTTTGTTGTCGAAGGGAAAAGAAAATGTGATGCGTCTGAAATTAATACGCCAAATGAGCAAAATAGGTACTGTATTTTTCGGACTATAAGTGGCAGTTTTTTTCATAGTTTGGCCGGGGGTGCGACTTATACTCAGGAGCGACTTATGTGTGAAATGATTAACACATTAGCGTCAAATATCGTATAATATTATTGATGTCATTGACGTAAGAGACTAGACGTATAAGATTTCATGGGATTTAGCGATTAGGAGTGACAGTAAACGTATAGCATGTTCTATATGTTATAGTTATTTGAATGACTCTTACCATAATATGTTACGTTAACATACCAGTTGGTTATTTATGCCTCATATAACGTACACTTATTCAGCCTGTTGTTCACTATTCTTTACACATTTTAAATTGCCTTTCAAATGTCTATTCTTGCTGTTGGATTTTATCAAATACATTTCCACAAAAAATGCGACTTATACTCCAGTGCGACTTATATATGTTTTTTTCCTTCTTTATTCTGCATTTTCGGCCGGTGCGACTTATATGTTTTTTTTTTCTTTATTATACATTTTCGGCCGGTGCGACTTATACTCCAGTGCGACTTATATGCGTTTTTTTCCTTCTTTATTATGCATTTTCGGCCGGTGCGACTTATACTCCAGTAAGATTTATATATGTTTTTTTCCTTCTTTATTATGCATTTTTGGCCAGTGCAACTTATACTCCGGAGCGACTTACATATGGTTTTTTTTCTTCTTTATTATGCATTTTCGGCCGGTGCGACTTATACTCCTGTGCGACTTATATATGTTTTTTTCCTTCTTTATTATGCATTTTCGGCCGGTGCGACTTATGCTCCAGTGCGGCTTATACTCCAGTGCGACTTATATATGTTTTTTTCTTCTTTATTATGCATTTTCGGCCGGTGCGACTTATACTCCGGAGCGACTTATATATGTTTTTTTCCTTCTTTATTATGCATTTTCGGCCGGTGTGACTTATACTCCAGTAAGATTTATATATGTTTTTTTCCTTTTTTATCATGCATTTTCGGCCGGTGCGACTTATACTCCAGTAAGATTTATATATGTTTTTTTCCTTCTTTATTATGCATTTTCGGCCGGTGCGACTTATGCTCCAGTGCGACTTATATGTTTTTTTCTTCTTTATTATACATTTTCGGCCGGTGCGACTTATACTCCAGTGCAACTTATATGCGTTTTTTTCCTTCTTTATTATGCATTTTCGGCCGGTGCGACTTATACTCCAGTAAGATTTATATATGTTTTTTTCCTTCTTTATTATGCATTTTTGGCCAGTGCAACTTATACTCCGGAGCGACTTACATATGGTTTTTTTTCTTCTTTATTATGCATTTTCGGCCGGTGCGACTTATACTCCTGTGCGACTTATATATGTTTTTTTCCTTCTTTATTATGCATTTTCGGCCGGTGCGACTTATGCTCCAGTGCGGCTTATACTCCAGTGCGACTTATATATGTTTTTTTCTTCTTTATTATGCATTTTCGGCCGGTGCGACTTATACTCCGGAGCGACTTATATATGTTTTTTTCCTTCTTTATTATGCATTTTCGGCCGGTGTGACTTATACTCCAGTAAGATTTATATATGTTTTTTTCCTTTTTTATCATGCATTTTCGGCCGGTGCGACTTATACTCCAGTAAGATTTATATATGTTTTTTTCCTTCTTTATTATGCATTTTCGGCCGGTGCGACTTATGCTCCAGTGCGACTTATATGTTTTTTTCTTCTTTATTATACATTTTCGGCCGGTGCGACTTATACTCCAGTGCAACTTATATGCGTTTTTTTCCTTCTTTATTATGCATTTTCGGCCGGTGCGACTTATACTCCAGTAAGATTTATATATGTTTTTTTCCTTCTTTATTATGCATTTTTGGCCAGTGCAACTTATACTCCGGAGCGACTTACATATGGTTTTTTTTCTTCTTTATTATGCATTTTCGGCCGGTGCGACTTATACTCCTGTGCGACTTATATATGTTTTTTTCCTTCTTTATTATGCATTTTCGGCCGGTGCGACTTATGCTCCAGTGCGGCTTATACTCCAGTGCGACTTATATATGTTTTTTTCTTCTTTATTATGCATTTTCGGCCGGTGCGACTTATACTCCGGAGCGACTTATATATGTTTTTTTCCTTTTTTATTATGCATTTTCGGCCGGTGTGACTTATACTCCAGTAAGATTTATATATGTTTTTTTCCTTTTTTATTATGCATTTTCGGCCGGTGCGACTTATACTCCGAAAAATACGGTATTTGCTAACAATCTTAAAGCGTACTAAATAAACCTAAAGTTGAATGTAAAGTACTGCAACATTTGCTTCAATGAATGCCAAATAAAGGGCTCGTTAGGCTCGAAAGCAAAAATAGAAAATAGACTGCATTCCGAACTTTGGCTACCGGGACAAAGGCCGCTTTTGGAAACACGGTCACGTCCCTCCGCTGTTTGAGTAGCAATTTGAAATGAAAGCCTGCAGCCAGCAGCTAATATCGGAGTCTGTTTACTCACGTCTGAAGACAAATTAAAATCTACGCTTGTTCTTGAAAGGGGGAAAAAAGCCAAGGTTTCATGATGAAATTCCCACCTGGCCTTCACCTATCTTGATAAACTTAGTGTCGCCTGAAACCAACACACACACACACACACACACACACACACACACACACACACACACACACACACACACACACACACACACACACACACACACACACACCTCCCTTGTAGAACGCAGCATCAAAGCAGCCTTTGACGGCAGGTAATGTATAGAAATCGTCACTTAAGATAGTCTATACCAGGGGTCACCAACGTGGTGCCCGCGGGCACCAGGTCGCCCGTAAGGACCAGATGAGTAGCCCGCTGGCCTGTTCTAAAAATAGCTCAAATAGCAGCACTTACCAGTGAGCTGCCTCTATTTTTTAAATGTTATTTATTTACTAGCAAGCTGGTCTCGCTTTGCCCGACATTTTTAATTCTAAGAGAGACAAAACTCAAATAGAATTTGAAAATCCAAGAAAATATTTTAAAGACTTGGTCTTCACTTGTTTAAATGAATTCATTAATTTTTTTACTTTGCTTCTTATAACTTTCAGAAAGACAATTTTAGAGAAAAAATACAACCTTAAAAAGGATTTTAGGATTTTTAAACACATATACCTTTTTACCTTTTAAATTCCTTCCTCTTTTTTCCTGACAATTTAAATCAATGTTCAAGTAAATTTATTTATTTATTTATTGTTTTTATTGTGAAGAATAATAAATACATTTTAATTTAATTCTTCATTTTAGCTTCTGTTTTTTCGACGAAGAATATTTGTGAAATATTTCTTCAAACTTATTATGATTAAAATTCAAAAAAAAATATTCTGGCAAATCTAGAAAATCTGTAGAATCAAATTTAAATCTTATTTCAAAGTCTTTTGAATTTCTTTTAAAATTTTTGTTCTGTAAAATCTAGAAGAAATAAGGATTTGTCTTTGTTAGAAATATAGCTTGGTCCAATTTGTTATATATTCTAACAAAGTGTAGATTGGATTTTAACCTATTTAAAACATGTCATCAAAATTCTAAAATTAATCTTAATCAGGAAAAATGACTAATGATGTTCCATAAATTATTTTTTTAATTTTTTCAAAAAGATTCGAATTAGCTAGTTTTTCTCTTCTTTTTTTCGGTTGAATTTTGAATTTTAAAGAGTCGAAATTGAAGATAAACTATGTTTCAAAATGTAATTGTCATTTTTTTCCTGTTTTCTCCTCTTTTAAACCATTCAATTAAGTGTCAATATCATTAATTATTAATAATGACATAGAGTTAAAGGTAAATTGAGCAAATTGGCTATTTCTGGCAATTTATTGAAGTGTGTATCAAACTGGTAGCCCTTCGCATTAATCACTACCCAAGAAGTAGCTCTTGCTTTCAAAAAGGTTGCTGACCCCTGTTCTAGATCAATTCCCTGGAGGAAGAGGCGTTCCATTCGTATTGTGGTGTGTTTATTCCAACCTTGTGGCCTCTGGCAGGTATTTAAAACAAGTCGCAGTCAGATTTGACCGCGGTGGGACTTGAAAAACCTCGAACTGCGGCTTTAAGATGAAGTGTTAAGTGCACAGAAAAAAACCTACAGGACATGTCCACCTCTCACCTGTGGCATCCTGGGTGAGAGGTGAGCTCATAAATGGGATATACAAACCCCGTTTCCATATGAGTTGGGAAATGGTGTTAGATGTAAATATAAACGGAATACACTGATTTGCAAATCCTTTTCAAGCCATATTCAGTTGAATATGCTACAAAGACAACATATTTCATGTTCAAACTCATAAACTTTTTTTTTTTTGCAAATAATAATTAACTTAGAATTTGATGGCAGCAACACGTGACAAAGAAGTTGGGAAAGGTGGCAATAAATACTGATAAAGTTGAGGAATGCTCATCAAACACTTATTTGGAACATCCCACAGGTGAGCAGGCTAATTGGGAACAGTTGGGTGCCATGATTGGGTATAAAAGTAGATTCCATGAAATGCTCAGTCATTCACAAACAAGGATGGGGCGAGGGTCACCACTTTGTCAACAAATGCCTGAGCAAATTGTTGAACAGTTTAAGAACAACCTTTCTCAAGCAGCTATTGCAAGGAATTTAGGGATTTCACCATCTACGCTCCGTAATATCATCAAAGGGTTCAGATCAGGGGTCACCAACCTTTTTGAAAGCAAGAGCTACTTCTTGGGTAGTGATTAATGCGAAGGGCTACCAGTTTGATACACACTTCAATAAATTGCCAGAAATAGCCAATTTGCTCAATTTACCTTTAACTCTATGTCATTATTAATAATTAATGATATTTACACTTAATTGAACGGTTTAAAAGAGGAGAAAACAGGAAAAAAATGACAATTAAATTTTGAAACATAGTTTATCTTCAATTTCGACTCTTTAAAATTCTAAATTCAACCGAAAAAAAGAAGAGAAAAACTTAAAAAAATAATTTATGGAACATCATTAGTAATTTTTCCTGATTAAGATGAATTTTAGAATTTTGATGACATGTTTTAAATAGGTTAAAATCCAATCTACACTTTGTTAGAATATATAACAAATTCGACCAAGCTATATTTCTAACAAAGACAAATCATTATTTCTTCTAGATTTTCCAGAACAAAATTTTTAAAAGAAATTCAAAAGACTTTGAAATAAGATTTCAATTTGATTCTACAGATTTTCTAGATTTGCCAGAATATTTTTTTTGAATTTTAATCATAATAAGTTTGAAGAAATATTTCACAAATATTCTTCGTCGAAAAAACAGAATTAAGAATTAAATTAAAATGTATTTATTATTCTTTACAAGAAAAAAATACATTTACTTGAACATTGATTTAAATTGTCAGGAAGGAAGAGGAAGGAATTTAAAAGGTAAAAAGGTATATGTGTTTAAAAATCCTAAAATCATTTTTAAGGTTGTATTTTTTCTCTAAATTTGTCTTTCTGAAAGTTATAAGAAGCAAAGTAAAAAAAATTATGAATTTATTTAAACAAGTAAAGACCAAGTCTTTAAAATATTTTCTTGGATTTTCAAATTCTATTTGAGTTTTGTCTCTCTTAGAATTAAAAATGTCGGGCAAAGCGAGACCAGCTTGCTAGTAAATAAATACAATTTAAAAAATAGAGGCAGCTCACTGGTAAGTGCTGCTATTTGAGCTATTTTTAGAACAGGCCAGCGGGCTACTCATCTGGTCCTTACGGGCGACCTGGTGCCCGCGGGCACAGCGTTGGTGACCCCTGGTTCAGAGAATGTGGAGAAATCACTGCACGTAAGCAGCTAAGCCCGTGACCTTCCATCACTATTTCCACATTCACACACTGATGGCGTTAGCTGCCATGCTAGCAGCTAACGGGCTACGAAAGACTGACCATACGTCCTCTTTTCACCGGACATGTCCTCTTTTGCCGAGCTGTCAGGGCAGAGTTTCTTAAATGCCTCAAATGTCAGCCATTTTGAGTTAGGGTTGCGTGTATTTTCAATGTACGTTCAGGGTTAAGAAGGGGTTAAAAACAAAACAAACAGCAGCATTGGTGAGGGAGGGACAGAGAGAGAGAGAGTTATGATAAACGCGCATGCGTCGCCAGGCTCTGCTTTTTATCCATAGATTTATCACATTTAGTGTTTTATTATCTATAGCAGGGGTGTCAAAAGTGTGCCCCGGAGGCCATTTGCGGCCCACAGCTAATGTTTTAAAGGCCCACGGCACATTCTAAAAATACTATTCAAATAAACAAAAACATAACAAAAGTGAAATAAAAAAGGTGAAATGTAATTTAGATAAAGTTGCAATGTTGACTAATAAAACAAAGCTGTTTTTATTTTTCTTTCAAACTGTCATTGCTCAAAACATAATATTGAATCAAAATCAATGTTATTATGAATTATTGACCTATCCAAGGTTCCCATTATTTCACATCAAATATTACACTAAGAAAAATATTTTTGGTGGAAGATTTTGCAAATTTGGTAAATAAATAACCCAAAAAATGTATATTTTGTTGTTTTCTTACTGTACCGAAAATGAACCGAACCGTGACCTCTAAACCGAGGTACGTACCGAACCCAAATTGTTGTGTACCGTTACACCCCTACCAATCACATTGTCACACTTGTCTCCTCCTCAGTGAGTTTGTGAGCAGGAAACAGCTTAGTTGTTTACTTGTTTACTATAAACGAGGCTTGTCCTGATACCAATATTTTAGTACCGGTAACAAAATGTATTTTGATACTTTTCAGTACTTTTCTAAATGAAGGGGACTACAAAAAAATGTAATTATTGTCTTTATTTGAACAAAAAATGTTAGTGTACATGAAACATATGTTTATTATTGTCATTTAGTCCTTCAATAAAATGTTGAACATACTAGTAAGTAAACAAACAAACATATTGTTTATTAGTGTCTATCAAAATTCACCTGGTGACCAACACATGACTTGGATGTCACCTGGTGACCAACACATGACATGGATGTCACCTGGTGACCAACACATGACTTGGATGTCACCTGGTGACCAACACATGACTTGGATGTCACCTGGTGACCAACACATGACTTGGATGTCACCTGGTGACCAACACATGACTTGGATGTCACCTGGTGACCAACACATGACTTGGATGTCACCTGGTGACCAACACATGACTAGGATGTCACCTGGTGACCAACACATGACTTGGATGTCACCTGGTGACCAACACATGACTTGGATGTCACCTGGTGACCAACACATGACTTGGATGTCACC
>NC_084756.1:38863899-38871399 GCF_033978785.1 Entelurus aequoreus | reverse complement strand
TTATTCTTTACAATAAAAACAATAAATTTACTTGAACATTAATTTAAATTGTCAGGAAAGAAGAGGAAGGAATTTAAAAAGTAAAAAGGTATATGTGTTTAAAAATCCTAAAATCATTTTTAAGGTTGTATTTTTTCTCTAAAATTGTCTTTCTGAAAGTTATAAGAAGCAAAGTAAAACATTAATGAATTTATTTAAACAAGTGAAGACCAAGTCTTTAAAATATTTTCTTGGATTTTCAAATTCTATTTGAGTTTTGTCTCTCTTAGAATTAAAAATGTCGGGCAAAGCGAGACCAGCTTGCTAGTAAATAAATACAATTTAAAAAATAGAGGCAGCTCACTGGTAAGTGCTGCTATTTGAGCTATTTTTTAGAACAGACCAGCGGGCTACTCATCTGGTCCTTACGGGCTACCTGGTGCCCGCGGGCACCACGTTGGTGACCCCTGCACTAAACCAATTCTTACTTACTAAACCGTCCCAGGTGTGATCAGAATCAGAATCAGAAATACTTGAATAATCCCCAAGGTGATGTCCGTAGGAGTGTTTTCATGCTTATTTGTACGTGCTATCGTAATGTAAAGAAGCGAGTGTCGTTAGCATTAGCTAATATGCTAACCCGTTTACCAGTCTTTGTGTGGGTGTTAGCAACTTACAGCGGCATTATTTTTGTATTGTTTCAGTTTCACAAATTCCTCAGCGTGGAGTTATTGAGTCTGTTTAGCCGATTGGAGAGCTAGCTTGCGCAGCTGGTGGGTCCATGACGACGACTTCTGTTTTGTTTGATCATCCGTTTTACTGCCGTGTCACAGACACCGTTTTGAAACAATTTAGGTATGTAAATAAACATTTATAGAATATTTCTGTGTACATAACTCATTTCACAACGTCAGAGTATTTATATAGCCCTAAATCACGAGCGTCTCAAAGGGCTGCAACATATATCAATCTGTAACTTATAGTTAGTTGTGGCTAATATATGGAAACACATTGTTTTCTTCTCAAATTTAGTGGGTGCGGCTTATTTTCCGGCGCACTGTGTAGTCCGTAAAATACGGTCCGTAGAATGTTGTCCCGTCATTTATCTTTGTGTTAGCACAGCAGGGTGAAAATGATCACATGTCAGATGAATCACGGTCGATTCATTTGAAAACTAATTACAAATGTTCATTCTTTTGACAGCCCCCCGACTCCGCTGCTCTCCGAGCGTCGGCGGTCACATTTGCATTTGCGGCATTTGACTGTGCGAGAGTCCTGGCAAGAATACTAAACAAAGAGCATTGTAGACACGCTCGCTTGGCCTTGGCGGCGGAACACAGGCTGAGCCGACGTCGTCAAGAGCTGCAAACATTCCGGATTGTTGACGCCTTCAGGGGCCGAGGGTGTGGAATTCAGATGTGAAGAGTGACGGTGTTGGGAGAAAGAAATAAATAACACCAGACTCATCTCAGCAGAGTTCTCAGGAGACAGGTGTGCCTCACATAGTGATGGCTGGATGTTGGATTTCATTTCATTGATGGCTACAAAGGTTCCCATGACTAAGCCATCACTACTGAAAGCCACTACTAGCGACCACGCAGTCTGATAGTTTATATATCAATGATGACATCTTAACATTGCAACACATGCCAATACGGCCGGGTTAACTTATAAAGTGACATTTTAAATTTCCGCTTGAAAACGTCTATGTGTGATGACGTATGCGCGTGACGTCAATGGTTAAACGGAAGTATTGGGACACATTGTATCCAATACAAAAAAGCTCTGTTTTCATCGCAAAATTCCACAGTATTGTGGACATCTGTGTTGGTGAATCTTTTGCAATTTGTTTAATGAACAATGGAGACTGCAAAGAAGAAAGCTGTAGGTGGGATCGGTGTATTAGCGGCTGGCTGCAGCAACACAACCAGGAGGACTTTGACTTGGATAGCAGACGCGCTAGCCGACGCTAGCCGCCGACCGCACGGATGATCGGGTGAAGTCCTTCGTCCTTCCGTCGATCGCTGGAACGCAGGTGAGCACGGGTGTTGATGAGCAGATGAGGGCTGGCTGGCGTAGGTGGAGCGCTAATGTTTTTAGCATAGCTCTGTGAGGTCCCGTTGCTAAGTTAGCTTCAATGGCGTCGTTAGCAACAGCATTGTTAAAGGCCTACTGAAACCTACTACTAGCGACCACGCAGTCTGATAGTTTATATATCAATGATGAAATCTTAACATTGCAACACATGCCAATACGGTCGGGTTAACTTATAAAGTGACTTTTAAAACTTCCAGGGAAATATCCGGCTGAAACGTCGCGGTATGATGACGTATGCGCGTGACGAAGTCCGAGTAATGGAAGTTATGGTACCCCGTAGAATCCTATACAAAAAGCTCTGTTTTCATTTCAAAATTCCACAGTATTCTGGACATCTTTTGCAATTTTTTTAATGAACAATGAAGGCTGCAAAGAAGACAGTTGTAGGTGGGATCGGTGTATTAGCAGCGGACTACAGCAACACAACCAGGAGGACTTTGTTGGAGCGCTAGCCACGCTAGCCGCCGACCTCACCTTGACTTCCTACGTCTCCGGGCCGCCAAGCGCATCGGGTGAAGTCCTTCGTCCTTCTGCCGATCGCTGGAACGCAGGTGAGCACGGGTGTTGATGAGCAGATGAGGGCTGGCTGGCGTAGGTGGAGAGCTAATGTTTTTAGCATAGCTCTGTGAGGTCCCGTTGCTAAGTTGCCAAGTTAGCTTCAATGGCGTCGTTAGCACAGCATTGTTAACCTTCGCCAGCCTGGAAAGCATTAACCGTGTATTTACATGTCCACGGTTTAATAGTATTGTTGATTTTCTATCTATCCTTCCAGTCAGGGGTTTATTTTTTTGTTTCTATATGCAGTTAAAGCACGATGCTATCTAATGGTGGTGGTCGAAATTGGCAGCCATGCTTCCGTCAGTCTACCCCAGGGCAGCTGTAGCTACGAAAGTAGCTTACCACCACCAGGTTTGTATGAATGATGGGTTTTTAACATGTAAAGCGACTTTGGGTACTTAGAAAAGCGCTATATAAATCCCAGGTATTATTATTATTATTATTATTATTATTATTATTATTATCCTTCCAGTCAGGGATTTATTTATTTTGTTTCTATCTGCATTTGAGCCCGATGCTATCACGTTAGCTACGTAGCTAAAGAGCTTCGCCGATGTATTGTCGTGGAGATAAAAGTCACTGTGAATGTCCTGGACTCTCATTTTCAAGAGGATATAGTATCCCAGGTGGTTTAAAATACAAATCCGTGATCCACAATAGAAAAAGGAGTGAGTGTGGAATCCAATGAGCCAGCTTGTACCTAAGTTACGGTCAGAGTGAAAAAAGATACGTCCTGCACTGCACTCTAGTTCTTCACTCTCACGTTCCTCATCCACGAATCTTTCATCCTGGCTCAAATTAATGGGGTAATCGTCACTTTCTCGGTCCGAATCTCTCTCGCTGCTGGTGTAAACAACGGGGAATTGTGAGGAGCCTTTCAACCTGTGACGTCACGCTACTTCCGCTACAGGCAAGGCTTTTTTTTTTATCAGCGAGCAAAAGTTGCGAACTTTATCGTCGATGTTCTCTACTAAATCCTTTCAGCAAAAATATGGCAATATCGCGAAATGATCAAGTATGACACATAGAATGGATCTGCTATCTCCGTTTGAATAAAAACATTTTATTTCAGTAGGCCTTTAAAGTAGTCAACACACGCGCTGCCTTAAAGCTACACACGTGTGAATATTGTCAGGGTTGTCCCTGACAGTTTGGTCAAGTTTTAGTTTTCCTCTGCGTTTGTCTTAGTTTCCTGTCTTTAGTTCCTGTCAGCACTCTTATTTTGGTTATTTCCTGATTATCTCCCTGAGTGTTTTGTCCCCTCAGCTGTGGCTGATTGGCACCTGGCCCCACCTGGTGCCAGTCAGCCAGCTGCTATTTAAACCTGTCCTGCCCTCCAGTGACTGCTGGATTATTGTAGTGTCATTATAATACTTGTCACTTCTACCTGTAGCTTCTACCTGTCACTATTTGTCGTTGTAGCTCTGTCTACTTTTGTCCACTCCGCTCTAGTCATAGTTCCTTCGTGTCACAGTAAGTGTTTTTCTTGTCCACAGTTAGCCTTTGTGCTATTTTAGTTTATAGCCTAGTTTGTTCTCCGCCTTGTGCGCGCCTTTTGTTTGTACCCTTTTGTTTGTTTTTTGCCATAGTATTTTAATTAAATCATGTTTTCTCGCATAATGCCTGCCATCATCTCTGCACCTTGGGGTTCGTCACCAACAAACACTGACAAATATATGTTAAAATGTTCAAATATATGTTGAAATGGTGCCGGTGACAGTGGCCAAATGTGTTGTGTCCTTACGTACGCAATTGGAAATGACCTATTTATCAATTATATAGAAATTATCTATCAGATCCTGACTAATTCTATCCATCTATCTAGAAACTCCTCTACTTCAAAAAGTAACAAAGACGGAATGACGTTGAGTGAATGGAGAGGGCTGAAGTGTTTCAATGAAACAAATCCCGTCACCAATGGAGGATAAGAAAGATCCTGACAGAATGATGTGGTAACATATCTTCCAAATGTCTCTGGAGGGGTGAGCGACACTCACCCGAGTGAGCGTGTTCTCTCTGAGGTGTGACGGCCTGAGGAGCTGTGACCGTGAAGGCCACACCACACCACACCACACCACACCACACCACACCACTCTCATCTTCACACTCAAAGTGCTCACTGACCCCTTCTGACCTTTCCACGTGACCTTCTTGAACTTCTCGCCGGTTTCTCTCAGCCCTTTTTAACGCAGCACTGAGCTTTGAAGCCACGATATAAACAAGTAGACTGCTGATATTCAATCATTTATCTATTGTAGTCTATACTTTTATCAGCAGTAAAATGTAGCGTGACCATTTCACTTGGGCAGCCTGCTAACACACACTAGCTAGCACAGGCGTTTTCCTATTTTTGGTGTTTTAGTTCCTGTCTAGCGCTCTTATTTTCTAGTTTTTCATTTCCTGTTTCTGGCCCTTGACTTTGTCTGCCAGCGCACCGGTTCTCAGTTTGCAATTGACTCCAATTCGGTTCTGCTTTGTTGGAACTTTGTTCAGTGAACGCTTACTCCACAAACTGTTGCTAACTGCTACAATTCTGTTAAGTTTTCCCCGGTCGCCTATTTAGTTTTGTCTTCGCGTGCACCCAAAGCTGCACTACTCTTTTGTTTTTCCTTATATGAACTCCCTTTTACCTGCATGCTTTCTCCTACTGTGCTCTGCATATTGGGATCACCACAACCGCCGCTCTGCATGCGACCACATTGCCACAGAATGCTCCAACCAGAGCGTGACCCCACAGAGAGCTACAAGGTCGAGAAGAGGAGAGTTTTGGAGGAAATGGAGGCGGAGCTTTACTCACCGGAGGACTATAATGTGAAGTGAAGTGAATTATATATATATAGCGCTTTTCTCTAGTGACTCAAAGCGCTTTACATAGTGAAACTCAATATCTAAGTTCCATTTAAAGCCGTGTGGGTGGCCCTGGGAGCAGGTGGGTAAAGTGTCTTGCCCAAGGACACAACGGCAGTGACTAGGATGGCAGAAGCGGGGATCGAACCTGGAACCCTCAAGTTGCTGGCACGGCTACTATACCAACTGAGGGCCAGATGGTCAATTCTTATTATTATTAGGGTCCGCATGTACCATGTACAAAGGTCACTATTGAATTTGTAAGGTTTTATTATTATTCCGCAGCTTTGCGCACTACTTTGCCCCCCTTAACATGCTTCAAAACTCACCAAATTTGACACACACATAGAAAAACGTGCCCCAACCACTTTAGTAAAAAAACCTAACTCCAAAACTCAAAATAGCGCTCCAGCGCCCCCTAGGAAGAAAACTGCCTCTAACTCCCACTAGGAAGGTCGTAGAGACATGAAACAAAAACCTCTATGTAGGTCTGACTTAGACCTACATTTCATAATTTCACATTCTCGGGCAAAAACCAACAGGAAGTTGGCAATTTCCCATTTAAGACAAAAATGTACTAAAAACACTCATTTTTGCCTCTTTGAGCTGTAATTTGACATTTTTAAAATACTTCAAAACTCACCAAACTTGTCACACACATCAGGACTGGTAGAAATTGCGATCTAAAAAAAAACCGAACCCCAAAACTCAAAATTGCGCTCTAGAGCAATTTTTAAATAAAACAGAGACACAACTGCTCCTCAGAGGAAAACACAGACAAAACTGCTTGTAACTTCCGGTAGGAACGTCTTAGAGACATGAAACAAAAACCTCTACGTGGGTCTCACTTACACCTACATTTCATAGATTGACACCCTTCAGCAAAAATAAACAGGAAGTCTGCAATTCCTCCTTCAAAACTAAATTTTTGTTACAACCGGTCACCAAACATCAAACGTTATCTCCTCTGAGCGCGTTTGTTGTTTCGGCTTCAAACTGCCACAGGAGAGAGATTGAACCCTTCTGATTAAAAGTTGACGAAAGAGTTTTGATACGTGCTACGGTTTTGATTTTACGAGCCTTCAAAGACCCGCAGCACTAAAGCTGCTCCGCTGCTGTGATTTTACGCGCCTTCAAAGAAAACAACCACTGTGCCGCAGCACCTAGGAAAAAGACACAGACACAACTTCCTCTAACTGCCAGTACGAATATCATAGAGACACGAAACAAAAACCTCTATGTAGGTCTCACTCAGGACTACCACTGGACAAAAGTATTGGGACACCTAGGACTAGCACCTGCCAAAATGCGGACCCGACCAACGCTGCTTGCAGCTTTAATTGCAACTATGTTCCATATATTAGCCACACAGGAACAATAAGGCACAGATATATATATATTGTGAAATTTGTTATTTACACAGAAATATTTCAATAATGTTTATTTGCACACCTTAATTATTTTCAAACAGTGTCTGTAACACGGATGATCAAACAAAACAGAAGTCCTCGTCAATTACCCACTTTCTGCAGAAGCTAGCTCTCCAATCAGCTAAACAGACTCAATGACGTCTTGGTGAATTTACGAAAGTGAAACAATACAAAAAAATGTCATTTATTAATAATACTGCTAAACGTGCTAGCTTCATTACATCACGATAGCAGGTAGAAATATGCATGAAAACACTCCTACAGACATCACACATGGGACGCTTTAGTAAGTATGAATTGTTTTAGGTATATTGTAAAACTTACAAACGTCGCTTGGAGAGATGAACGAATAATCAATACGAGTAGAAACGCTATGGACGGCGGGAAAATGAAGCGGCAATAGTACGTCCGGTTAAAAGCTGGAACACTGAAGGAAACAACTATAGACATTCGTCCGGCAGCACCTGCAGTGCGCAAACTCGTCCTAAAGATGTCGCCATAGCACAAACAATAACACACACAAAAATGAGCCTCCCGGGTTCAAAGTGTAGGAAAAAAGTAGTGGATTCTAGTTTAGGATTTACGGTAC
>NC_084756.1:38831399-38851399 GCF_033978785.1 Entelurus aequoreus | reverse complement strand
TTGTACATATTACATATTGTTATGAAGGTGTCTGTTACTACATTATATATATACTTGCAGTGTGTATATTGTACATATTACATATTGTTATGAAGGTGTCTGTTACTACATTATATATATACTTGCAGTGTGTATATTGTACATATTACATATTGTTATGAAGGTGTCTGTTACTACATTATATATATACTTGCAGTGTGTATATTGTACATATTGTTATGAAGGTGTCTGTTACTACATGATATATATACTTGCAGTGTGTATATTGAACATATTACATATTGTTATGAAGGTGTCTGTTACTACATTATATATATACTTGCAGTGTGTATATTGTACACATTGTTATGAAGGTGTCTGTTACTACATTATATATATATTTGCAGTGTGTATATTGTACATATTACATGTTGTTATGAAGGTGTCTGTTACTACATTATATATATATACTTGCAGTGTGTATATTGTACATATTACATATTGTTATGAAGGTGTCTGTTACTACATTATATATATACTTGCAGTGTGTATATTGTACATATTACATATTGTTATGAAGGTGTCTGTTACTACATTATATATATACTTGCAGTGTGTATATTGTACATATTACATATTGTTATGAAGGTGTCTGTTACTACATTATATATATACTTGCAGTGTGTATATTGTACATATTACATGTTGTTATGAAGGTGTCTGTTACTACATTATATATATATACTTGCAGTGTGTATATTGTACATATTACATATTGTTATGAAGGTGTCTGTTACTACATTATATATATACTTGCAGTGTGTATATTGTACATATTACATATTGTTATGAAGGTGTCTGTTACTACATTATATATATACTTGCAGTGTGTATATTGTACATATTACATATTGTTATGAAGGTGTCTGTTACTACATTATATATATACTTGCAGTGTGTATATTGTACATATTACATATTGTTATGAAGGTGTCTGTTACTACATTATATATATACTTGCAGTGTGTATATTGTACATATTACATATTGTTATGAAGGTGTCTGTTACTACATTATATATATATTTGCAGTGTGTATATTGTACATATTACATATTGTTATGAAGGTGTCTGTTACTACATTATATATATACTTGCAGTGTGTGTATTGTACATATTACATATTGTTATGAAGGTGTCTGTTACTACATTATATATATATATTTGCAGTGTGTATATAAAACATTAATGGAGGGTTTTGAAGTTGTTTTCGAGGCTTTGAAGGCTACAAAGATGCCAACCATAAAAAGTGCAGTTCTCCTTTAAGTCAATGAGCAAGTTGTGGTAAACAAACAGACTTTATAAATCTAGTGAGTACCTCATCAAGGCAGCATGTTGATGGACTCAGACTGCGGATGGTGTTTAGTCAGTGACAGCTCTAGTGGACTAGCTGGCTGCACAGAAGCTATTTATTTTCCAGGAACTTTATCATGAAAGAATATTGCAAAGTCATCGCACTTTGATGCAGAAATGAGTTGTATTGGAAGTGAAATGAGAGTTTGTTCATGTGTTTACTGGAGCAAGAAGGATGCCAGAGTTGTTACTACAGTTTGTGTTTAATAGCTTGTATTCACCTGGCTCGTTAAATATGCCAGACTGCAAGCGGTGGGCCGGCGAGCTTCTGTTGTCATAGCCTTCTGGGCAGCATTTTGCCTTTCTCCAAGAAAAATGTCCTACACCTGTGTAGTTTTAGGTTGTTGGAAGTGTTCAGATCGCAAAAAGGATAATAGTTTCTCCAGAGTTCCTCGAGAGGTCATCAAGAAGGGAGGAAGTTGTCAAGATTTTACGAAAGAAGACGAGAAAAGTAGCTAACACTCCAGTCCAAGAGAGCAGAGTGGAAGAATGTGGAGTTTGCAGTGATCACTTTGTTAAAGGTTTGTTTGATATACTTTTAATGTTTATTATTTCACATTGAAGTATTATCTTGATATTATATTCTTAAACACGTTTGCTACGAGTGTTTTGAAAAGCAACCAACTGGGCGAGTCTAAATAAAAGAAATCAAATGTGAGCGAAATCCGAAATAGTTAAGTTTTTACCAAAGACAACAATCATAAATGAATCTTTCAGCACATACACAATGTTGACATCTATAGTTATATTTTGATAAACAATCATAAATGAATCTTTCAGCACGTACACAATGTTGACATCTATAGTTATATTTTGATGAACAATCATAAATGAATCTTTCAGCACGTACACAATGTTGACATCTATAGTTATATTTTGATGAACAATCATAAATGAATCTTTCAGCACGTACACAATGTTGACATCTATAGTTATATTTTGATGAACAATCATAAATGAATCTTTCAGCACGTACACAATGTTGACATCTATAGTTATATTTTGATGAACAATCATAAATGAATCTTTCAGCACGTACACAATGTTGACATCTATAGTTATATTTTGATAAAGACGGGAAAACACGATACTTGTAAACAACGCATGCAACAACAACAACAACAACAACAAACATGGCAGTAAACGCGAAGTTAAATCATGAAATACAACCTTACCCGAGCAAAAACGGTTTATACTTATCCGATACCAACGTCCCTGACCCAGACACACACAGAAGTTGTAGACCTCCATGCTTTTACAAGTTGCATCTGTAGAATGATGTGTGGAGCACAATAGTTCACATGTCTGGGAACTCGCCCAACAAATAATCCTTGATACCACTTGAAACTTACTTTAAAGGCCTACTGAAATGACATTTTTTTTTATTTAAACGGAGATAGCAGATCCATTCTATGTGTCATACTTGATCATTTGGCGATATTGCCATATTTTTGCTGAAAGGATTTAGTAGAGAACATCGCCGATAAAGTTCGCAACTTTTGGTCGCTGATAAAAAAAAGCCTTGCCTGTAGCGGAAGTAGCGTGACGTCACAGGTTGAAAGGCTCCTCACATTTCCCCATTGTTTACACCAGCAGCGAGAGAGATTCGGACCGAGAAAGCGATGATTACCCCATTAATTTGGGCCAGGATGAAAGATTCGTGGATGAGGAACGTGAGAGTGAAGGACTAGAGTGCAGTGCAGGACGCATCTTTTTTCGCTCTGACCGTAACTTAGGTACAAGCTGGCTCATTGGATTCCACACTCTCTCCTTTTTCTATTGTGGATCACGGATTTGTATTTTAAACCACCTGGGATACTATATCCTCTTGAAAATGAGAGTCGAGCACGCGAAATGGACATTCACAGTGACTTTTATCTCCACGACAATACATCGGTGACACACTTAGCTACTGAGCTAACGTGATAGCATCGTTCTCAAATGAAGATAGAAACAAAATAAATAAACCCCTGACTGGAAGGATAGACAGAAGATCAACAATACTATTAAACCATGGACATGTAAATACACGGTTAAAAATTCTCAGCCTGGTAAAGCTAAACTATGCTGTTGCTAACGACGCTAAGGCTAATTTAGCAACCGGACCTCACAGAACTATGTACTCTCTCCTTTTTCTATTGTGGATCACGGATTTGTATTTTAAACCACCTGGGATACTATATTCTCTTGAAAATGAGAGTCGAGCACGCGAAATGGACATTCACAGTGACTTTTATCTCCACGACAATACATCGGTGAAGCACTTTAGCTACGTAAATAACGTGATAGCATCGTGCTTAAATGCAGATAGAAACAAAATAAATAAGCCCCTGACTGGAAGGATAGACAGAAGATCAACAATACTATTAAACCATGGACATGTAAATACACGGTTAATGCTTTCCAGCCTGGCGAAGCTTAACAATGCTGTTGCTAACGATGCCATTGAAGCTAACTTAGCAACGGGGACCTCACAGAGCTATGCTAAAAACATTAGCGCTCCACCTACGCCAGCCAGCCCTCATCTGCTCATCAACACCCGTGCTCACCTGCGTTCCAGCGATCGACGGAAGGACGAAGGACTTCACCCGATCATCCGTGCGGTCGGCGGATAGCGCGTCTGCTATCCAAGTCAAAGTCCTCCTGGTTGTGTTGCTGCAGCCAGCCGCTAATACACCGATCCCACCTACAACTTTCTTCTTTGCAGTCTTCATTGTTCATTAAACAAATTGCAAAAGATTCACCAACACAGATGTCCACAATACTGTGGAATTATGAGATGAAAACAGAGCTTTTTGTATTGGATTTAAAGGTGTCAGAATACTTCCGTTTAACTATTGACGTCACGCGCATACGTCATCATACATAGACGTTTTCAACCGGAAGTTTAGCAGGAAATTTAGAATGTCACTTTATAAGTTAACCCGGCCGTATTGGCATGTGTTGCAATGTTAAGATGTCATCATTGATATATAAACTATCAGACTGCGTGGTCGCTAGTAGTGGCTTTCAGTAGGCCTTTAAACACGTAAAAGGACACACTACTTGGCAGACATTGCATTGTTTTGCTCTGATCTGCTTCTACTGGTGAGATGACAGGAAGCTGCCATACTGTAAATCGGGAAGTAGATCTACATAGATGTTCCAATTGACTACTTTAGGCTGCTTTACTTGAAATGTCATCAAATGTGGAGCCGAGTTAACAAGTGCTCAAGCTGACACGCCACATGCTTCCTCTCACACAAACGTGATAGAAACAGCTCGGCATTAAAGGCCTACTGAAACCCACTACTACCGACCACGCAGTCTGATAGTTTATATATCAATGATGAAATCTTAACATTATAACACATGCCAATACGGCCGGGTTAACTTATAAAGTGACATTTTAAATTTGCCGCTAAACTTCCGGTTCGAAACGCCTCTGAGGATGACGTATGCGTGTGACGTTGCCCGGCGAACACGGGTATGCCTTCCACATTGAAGCCGATACGAAAACGCTCTGTTTTCATTTCATAATTCCACAGTATTCTGGACATCTGTGTTCGTGAATCTGTTTCAATCATGTTCATTGCATTATGGAGAAGGAAGCCAAGCAAGCAAAGAAGAAAGTTGTCGGTGCGAAATGGACGTATTTTTCGAACGTAGTCAGCCACAACAGTACACAGCCGGCGCTTCTTTGTTTACATTCCCGAAAGATGCAGTCAAGATGGAAGAACTCGGATAACAGAGACTCTAACCAGGAGGACTTTTGATTTGGATACACAGACGCCTGTAGAGAACTGGGACAACACAGACTCTTACCAGGATTACTTTGATTTGGATGACAAAGACGCAGACGTGCTACTGTGAGTATGCAGCTTTGGCTTTTTTTTGCGTATGTACGTAACTTTTTTAAAATATATAAGCTTTATGAACCTTGGGTTAGGTGAACGGTCTTTTGGGCTGAGTGATTGTGTGTGTTGATCATGTGTTTGAATTGTATTGGCGTGTTCTATGGAGCTAGGAGCTAGCAGAGGAGCTAGGAGCTAGCATAACACGTACCGTACCGTAAGTGCGCGTCACGTACGTAACTTTTTAAAAACATATAAGCTTTATGAACCTTGGGTTAGGTGAACGGTCTTTTGGGCTGAGTGATTGTGTGTGTTGATCAGGTGTTTGAATTGTATTGGCGTGTTCTATGGAGCTAGGAGCTAGCAGAGGAGCTAGGAGCTAGCATAACAAACACGCAGGTGTTATTATGCAGGATTAATTTGTGGCATATTAAATATAAGCCTGGTTGTGTTGTGGCTAATAGAGTATATATATGTCTTGTGTTTATTTACTGTTGTAGTCATTCCCAGCTGAATATCAGGTACCGTGAGTATGCAGCCTTGGCTGCTAAACATTCGATAACTTGACCGTATGTGCGCGTCACGTACGTAACTTTTTAAAAATATATAAGCTTTATGAACCTTGGGTTAGGTAAACGGTCTTTTGGGCTGAGTGATTGTGTGTGTTGATCAGGTGTTTGAATTGTATTGGCGTGTTCTATGGAGCTAGGAGCTAGCAGAGGAGCTAGGAGCTAGCATAACAAACACGCAGGTGTTTTTATGCAGGATTAATTTGTGGCATATTAAATATAAGCCTGGTTGTGTTGTGGCTAATAGAGTATATATATGTCTTGTGTTTATTTACTGTTGTAGTCATTCCCAGCTGAATATCAGGTCACCCCCGGCTCTCACAGCATCTTCCCTATCTGAATAGCTTCAACTCCCTACTAGTCCTTCACTTGCACTTTACTCATCCACAAATCTTTCATCCTCGCTCAAATTAATGGGGAAATTGTCGCTTTCTCGGTCCGAATCTCTCTCACTTCATGCGGCCATCATTGTAAACAATAGGGAACTTTGCGTATATGTTCAACTGACTACGTCACGCTACTTCCGGTAGGGGCAAGCCTTTTTTTTATCAGATTCCAAAAGTTGCAATCTTTATCGTCGTTGTTCTATACTAAATCCTTTCAGCAAAAATATGGCAATATCGCGAAATGATCAAGTATGACACATAGAATAGATCTGCTATCCCCGTTTAAATAAAAAAAATTCATTTCAGTAGGCCTTTAAACCAAGATGATGGAAATCAGAAAGTGTGTTTCTCACTATGACCTTAGCGAAGCCACGCCCCCTCACTGCTGTGAGAAGATACACCTGTAATGGCAGCCATCCAGCTACCTGGCCAGGTGACTCCTTTGACAGTGTGAGAGGACGTCAACAAACATCTGGCAGCATGAAGCAGGTGAGTAAGTGTTTCAATCATCACTGACATTCTGCCTCTTCTTGGAATTTCTCCCTCCCCAGGAGTCCTGCTACTCCAACACAATCAGTCCTTCTTGCCCTCTTCTGTCCCCACCACGGCTCGGCAAACAGGATGCATTATGGGCCGCCATTATTTCAGTTTCCTCCTCCTGTTTATCAAAATATAACTATAGATGTCAACATTGTGTATGTGCTAGTATTTGTTTATGATTGTTTATCAAAATATAACTATAGATGTCAACATTGTGTACGTGCTGAAAGATTTTTTTATGATTGTTTATCAATCATAAACTACAGTTGTCAACATTGTGTATGTGCTGAAATATTGGTTTTGCATTACCATTAATTGATTAACGTGGACCCCGACTTAAACAAGTTGAAAAACGTATTTGGGTGTTACCATTTAGTGGTCAATCGTACGGAATACGTACTGTACTGTGCAGTCTACTAATAAAAGTTTCAATCAATCAATCAATCAATCAATCAATTGGTACCTGTTTTTGTGTATTTAGGATGTTAAATCCAACCATGAAAGCATGGCGCAGATATTTATAAAACAATCTTGCCTTCCTCTTAACAAGCAGTTTGGAATTTACCCCAACTTGTGGCGTCTTTCCCAGCGGATATATCCATATATGGTCGACTTTTACCCAAGTGCTGTGTGCGAGGCCGCCATTTTCTCTCTCCTCTTCTTGTGAGACCTTCATCCTCTGCTGTTGCCATTTCTAATACAAAGTAGCGTACAATTCTAACTTGTATCTGTCAGCAGGTGCGCTATAAAAAAAGCTAAAAAAAAATACAACATGGCTGACGGGGGAGAAGATGCAGTCGAAGTGGAGGCACGTAAATAAGATCCTGTCAGAAAGAGGCTTGAAGATGGTCTGTAAAATATAATCTATGTGACATTTTGAGCAAAGAACCACCATTACATGTCATGTAGACCACAAGGAAGTCTTTTAAATGTAGAAAAAAACACCATGGCCCACTTATTTCAAACATTTACTTTTTCGGATTTGGAAATCCCATTTTTTGCTCATTCGTCTTACTTTTGTTGCATTTTTTCAAAGCTGCGTTGAATTGGATCAACGTGAGCCACATATACGGTTTTCAAGATGACCAAATCCGGATTAGCAGTGCTCTAAATGTAGGGTTTCCCTTAATGTAACTGAACACCCGTACATTTTAGAATAACACCACAGCATTTTCACTACTGCCACACCTAAAATATAAGTGTTTTTACTTGAAAACAAATTAAAGTAATATAATATATTGTAGCCCCCAGAAGAAATCATACAAAGTTTGACGCTATTTTTAACTTTTATTACCAATCGTATGCTAACAAACGACACAATTCCAACAGGTTTTGCCTCCCGTGCAAACACTTTTGTCTCGTGAGTCTTCGCTTCCCCGGACACACAGCAACACTTCCTCATTCTCAGCCAATCACGGGAAAAACTGACACCAAATCCAAACCACACGAACATAAAACATTATCGTTAGCTGGCCGTAACAGTATGAAATACGTATTACGTATGAAAAAAGACATTGATCACAGAAAACAGCGCTACCAGAACCGGATGTAAACGAAACGCAAGGCATTGTCTGGAGTGCTGTCAGCATGTCTGTGATGTGGACGTGATTTTTTATATATATTGCAGATTTACCAACTTTGCGCCTAGATCAATCCGGATGGTTATTTTCCTCTTTGGAGGACACGACGTCCACAGTTTCCAAAAACAATTTGAAATGTGGACTCGTCAGACCACAGAACACTTTTCCACTTTGCATCAGTCCATCTCGGATGAGCTCGGGCCCAGCGAAGCCGGCGGCGTTTCTGGGTGTTGTTGATAAATGGCTTTCGCTTTGCATAGAGTTTTAACTTGCACTTACAGATGTAGCGACCAACTGTAGTTACTGACAGTGGGTTTTCTGATGGGTTCCTGAGCCCATGTGGTGATATCCTTTACACACAGATGTCAGGTATTCAATGTTACGTGCAGTGATTTCTCCAGTTTTTCTGAACCTTTTGATGATATTACGGAGCGTAGATGGTGAAGTCCCTAAATTCCTTGCAATAGCTGCTTGAGAAATAAACAATTTGCTCACACATTTGTTGACAAAGTGGTGACCCTCGCCCCGTCCTTGTTTGTGAACGACTGAGCATTTCATGGAAGCTGCTTTTATACCCAATCATGGCACCCACCTGTTCCCAATTAGCCTGTTCACCTGTGGGATGTTCCAAATAAGTGTTTGACGAGCATTCCTCAACTTCCTCACTCTTTTTTGCCACTTGTGCCAGCTTTTTTGAAACGCGTTGCAGGCATCAAATTCCAAATGAGCTAATTTGCAAAAAATAAAGTTTTCCAGTTGGAACGTTGAATATCTTGTCTTTGCAGTCTATTCAATTGAATATATTGAATATATCGTATGCTGTTTTTATTCACCATTTACACAACGTGACAACTTCACTGCTTTTGTATAATAAAGCTAGGAATACTTGCCATTACTTCCAATAGATTTATATTTCCATTGTAAAAGTGATGTTATCATATTTTGTGCAATATTTCATACACTCATGTCAGCTTGTTTTGGTCCAGTTTTCCATGCGTAAATACATCATACTATAAGAAAATACATAAGACGATGTGCAATCCCTGAGATGGGTAGGTTGCGAGTTCCAACCCCGGCCGAGTCATACCAAAGACTATACAAATGTGAGCCATTACCTCCCTGCTTGACTCTCAGCATCAAGGCTTGGAATTGGGGGTTAAATCACCAAAAAAAGATTCCCGGGCGCGGCCACCGCTGATGCTCACTGCTCCCCTCACCTCCCAGGGGGTGAACAAGGGGATGGGTCGAATGCAGAGAATAATCTCGCCACACCTAGTGTGTGTGTGTGTGTGTGTGTGTGTGTGACAGTCATTGCTACTTTTTAATAGCAGAACTTTAACCAAAGGAGAAGTGTATTTTCAGCACAATTATTATATGCAACAATACTATGTTGGGGGAGTTACTGAAAACCAGTAACTAGTTACTTTGTTTCAAAAGTAACTCAGTTACTTACACCAAAAAGTAATGCGTTACTGTGAAAAGTAACTATTTAGTTACTTCTTTTTTTCATCTTCTTTTTTTTAAGGCTCCCATTAATGCCCTTTTAGCCTTCATTTCAGTACTGTTGTTGCACTGGACAATAATACAATGTGTTGATCAACTTGACATGCTTTTGCATCACTCAACTCACAAAGCAATGTGCTCTACATACAATACACAAACTCTGCTAAGAAATGTGCTCTACATACAATACACAAACTCTGCTAAGAAATGTGCTCTACATACAACACACATACAATGTGCTCTACATACAACACACAAACTCTGCTAAGCAATGTGCTCTACATACAACACACAACAATGTGCTCTACATACAACACACAACAATGTGCTCTACATACAACACACAAACTCTGCTAAGCAATGTGCTCTACATACAACACACAACAATGTGCTCTACATACAACACACAACAATGTGCTCTACATACAACACACAAACAATGTGCTCTACATACAACACACAACAATGTGCTCTACATACAACACACAAACAATGTGCTCTACATACAACACACAACAATGTGCTCTACATACAACACACAAACAATGTGCTCTACATACAATACACAACAATGTGGTCTACATACAACACACAAACAATGTGCTCTACATACAATACACAACAATGTGGTCTACATACAACACACAAACAATGTGGTCTACATACAATACACAACAATGTGGTCTACATACAACACACAAACAATGTGGTCTACATACAACACACAAAGACAAAGATATGTTTCAAAGGGCCAATTTGTTTCAGGCCAGAACAAATTGACAAAACTATTTTCAATAGCTGCAAAATAATGGCACTTTAAAGGCCTACTGAAATGATTTTTTTTTATTTAAACGGGAATAGCAGATCCATTCTATGTGTCATACTTGATCATTTGGCAATATTGCCATATTTTTGCTGAAAGGATTTAGTAGAGAAAATCGACGATAAAGTTCGCAACTTTTGCTCGCTGATAAAAAAAAAGCCTTGCCTGTAGCGGAAGTAGCGTGACGTCACAGGAGCTAGTATTCCTCACAATTCCCCGTTGTTTACAATGGAGCGAGAGAGATTCGGAGTGAGAAAGCGACAATTACCCCATTAATTTGAGCGAGGATGAAAGATTCGTAGATGAGGAACGTTACAGTGAAGGACTTGAGAGGCAGTGATGGACGTATCTTTTTCCGCTCTGACCGTAACTTAGGTACAAGCTGGCTCATTGGATTCCACACTCTCTCCTTTTTCTATTGTGGATCACGGATTTGTATTTTAAACCACCTGGGATACTATATCCTCTTGAAAATGAGGGTCGAGAACGCGAAATGGACATTTAAAGTGACTTTTATCTCCACGACAATACATCGGTGACACACTTAGCTACTGAGCTAACGTGCTAGCATCGTTCTCAAATGAAGATATAAACAAAATAAATAAACCCCTGACTGGAAGGATAGACAGAAGATCAACAATACTATTAAACCATGTACATGTAACTACACGGTTACAAATTCTCAGCCTGGTAAGGCTTAACAATGCTGTTGCTAACGACGCTAAGGCTAATTTAGCAACTTAGCAACCGGACCTCACAGAACTATGATAAAACATTAGCGCTCCACCTACGCCAGCCAGCCCTCATCTTCCCATCAACAGCCGTGCTCACCTGCGTTCCAGCGATCGACGGCGCGACGAAGGACTTCATCCGTGGGTTTGGCGGCAAGCATCGGCTAGGCGTAGTAAGTAGTCCTTGTTGTGTTGCTGTAAGTATTGTACTTAGCCGCTAATACACCGATCGATCCCACCTACAACGTTCTTCTTTGCAGTCTTCATTGTTCATTAAACAAATTGCAAAAGATTCACCAACACAGATGTCCACAATACTGTGGAATTTTGTCGAAGAAAACAAGAGGTTTTTGTATCGGGTCGATGGGGTCCAACCACTTCCGTAGATTTTGTGACGTCACGCGCATGAATCATATCCAAAGGAGTTTTTCAACCGGAAGTGTGGCGGGAAATTTAGAATGTCACTTTATAAGTTAACCCGGCCGTATTGGCATGTGTTGCAATGTTAAGATGTCATCATTGATATATAAACTATCAGACTGCGTGGTCGCTAGTAGTGGCTTTCAGTAGGCCTTTAACTTTAAGCAGATAGGATCTTTGATCCAAGACACAAACTTTGTCTCCATGTTAAGAAACTCCACTTCTGGCTTCACCATGATGTCTTGTTAGTTGTTATGAGAGTAGCGTATGTGTGTGTGTGTGTGTGTGTGTGTGTGTGTGTGTGTGTGTGTGTGTGTGTGTGTGTGTGTGTGTGTGTGTGTGTGTGTGTGTGTGTGTGTGTGTGTGTGTGTGTGTGTGTGTGTGTGTGTGTGTGTGTGTGTGTGTGTGTGTGTGTGTGTGTGTGTTGTTGGAAGCATATCCATATTTAAGTGTTACTTCTTTCTAAACTCTTATAGTATAGCCCAGGGGTCGGCGAGCCGCATGCGGCTCTTTAGCGCCGCCCTAGTGGCTCTCTGGAGATTTTTCAAAAATGTATGAAGAATGGAAAAAGATGAGGGGAAAAAATGTATTTTTTTGTTTTAATATGGTTTGTGTAGGAGGACAAACGTGACACAAACCTCCCTAATTGTTATAAATCACACTGTTTATATTAAATATGCTTCACTGATTCCAGTATTTGGCGAGCGCCGTTTTGTCCTACTACTTTTGGCGGTCCTTGAACTCACCGTATAGTTTGTTTACATGTATAACTTTCTCCGACTTTCTAGGACGTGTTTTATGCCACTTTTTTTTCTGTCTCATTTTGTCCACCACACTTTTAACGTTGTGCATGAATGCACAAAGGTGAGTTTTGTTGATGTTATTGACTTGTGTGGAGTGCTAACCAGACATATTTGGTCACTGCATGACTGCAAGCTAATCGATGCTAACATGCTATTTAGGCTAGCGATATGTACATATTGCATCATTATGCCTCATTTGTAGCTATATTTGAGGTCATTTAGTTTCCTTTAAGTCCTCTTAATTAAATTTATATCTCATGACACACTATCTGTATGTAATATGGCTTTTCATTTTTTGCGGCTCCAGACAGATTTGTTTTTGTATTTTTGGTCCAATATGGCTCTTTCAACATTTTAGTCCCAACACTGGCAATACCTGCATAATCATTCACAAACACTGGTAATGCCTGCATAATCATTCACCAACACTGGTAATACCTGCATAATCATTCACCAACACTGGTAATACCTGCATAATCATTCACCAACACTGGTAATACCTGCATAATCATTCACCAACACTGGCAATACCTGCATAATCATTCACCAACACTGGTAATACCTGCATAATCATTCACCAACACTGGTAATACCTGCATAATCATTCACCAACACTGGTAATACCTGCATAATCATTCACCAACACTGGTAATACCTGCATAATCATTCACCAACACTGGTAATACCTGCATAATCATTCACCAACACTGGTAATACCTGCATAATCATTCACCAACACTGGTAATACCTGCATAATCATTCACCAACACTGGTAATACCTGCATAATCATTCACCAACACTGGTAATACCTGCATAATCATTCACCAACACTGGTAATACCTGCATAATCATTCACCAACACTGGTAATACCTGCATAATCATTCACCAACACTGGTAATACCTGCATAATCATTCACCAACACTGGCAATACCTGCATAATCATTCACCAACACTGGTAATACCTGCATAATCATTCACCAACACTGGTAATACCTGCATAATCATTCACCAACACTGGTAATACCTGCATAATCATTCACCAACACTGGTAATACCTGCATAATCATTCACCAACACTGGTAATACCTGCATAATCATTCACCAACACTGGCAATACCTGCATAATCATTCACCAACACTGGTAATACCTGCATAATCATTCACCAACACTGGTAATACCTGCATAATCATTCACCAACACTGGTAATACCTGCATAATCATTCACCAACACTGGCAATACCTGCATAATCATTCACCAACACTGGTAATACCTGCATAATCATTCACAAATAGTTCACCAATTTCATAATCCCACTTGTTGCTTACTTCCCTTCTATTTTCAAGTATGCGCACACCCAGCGGATACTGATTTAGAAACAACTTTCTGCAAAAAAACTGTTGGGGAATGTCGAAAGCAGCAGCAAGAAGAAGAAGAAGAAGAAGAAGAAGAAGAAGAAGCTTTGAGGAGAGAACAAAGGCGCTCGGGTGATTGTACGTACTTGTCGGGTCTGCCGGGCACCTGCAGGCGTAAGCGGCATTTGTTGGCACTCTGGATCTGCTCCTCTTTGATACGGATGAACCTCTGCAGAGCCAAGCACCAGTCCTGGGCCACTGTGGTGTTCAGGTTCTTTGATGGGGAGGCAGAGGAAACACGTTCAAACAAACAAACCAAAAAAAATGTTTGTTGTGGGGCAACAGAAATTAAAGAAAAATATCAAAGCTTTGCAAATGAAGGAGCAGAAATAAGTTTTGCAACAATTCTGATATAACTGCTGCTGGAGTTGTACGGTATACCAGTACTAGTATAGTGCTGCGATACTAATCAATCATATTCCGTACTATACCGCCTCTAAAAAGTACCGGTCACACCCTCTTTTTTTTTTTTTTTTAACAGGCATGACGGAGCGTCGTGGTGTCATTGCCGGTTTCACGAGCAGAGGAGCATGTTGGGCAGCGCGCGCACACAGAGTACTTACAAGCAGACACGGTGTGTCGACAGAAAAGGGAGAACGGACGCGTTTTGGTGTAAAAAGGTAAAGATAAAGGTGAAGTTATAACACTGAAACACCCTCAGGACGAGCTGCTTTAAAAAAATGCACGCTAACATCCATCCACGGTGTTTTAGCTACTTCTAAATCGCTAATCCTCGTCTCCATGGCAACAAATAAAGTATGTTTCGTACAAGTAGCATTATCACTGGAGGACGAGGAATAGCTAAACGTGCTTCACTAGGAGGATACAATAGCTCACCGGCGTCACAATGTAAACAAATGCCATGGGTGGATCTACACCTGACATCCACTGTAATGATACCAAGTACAAGAGTGTATCTAGTCGATACTACTATGATTACATTTTATTTAAAATTCATATTATGTTTATAAAGTCAGTAAATATGTCCCTGGACACATGAGGACTTTGAATATGACCAATGTATGATCCTGTAACTACTTGGTATCGCATCGATACCTAAATGCGTGGTATCATCCAAAACTAATGTCAAGTATCAAAGAAGAGAAGAATAAGTGATTATTACATTTGAACAGAAGTGTAGATAGAACAACATTACAACGTTGATGTTGCATTGAGGATATAGAACATTACACATGGCACGGAAAAATCTGTCAAAATGTTTGAGTACGACTTTGGTAAGCTACGAAGACGCACCGCTTGATGGATTTTCAGAGCATTACAGTTACCATAGTCAGACGTACTGTGCTTCAACATACGGTATTATTATGGTGTGTGTATAAGGACCCCAAAATGACACCGATTAGGCGACTATGTCTTTGGAGGTGGGAGGGGCCTATACCAAGGAGCATGTCTTTGGAGGTGGGAGGGGCCTATCCCCAGGTGCATGTCTATATAAAAACAATACCACTGTTCTTAGCGGTAAAATTCAAACAACAGAGCTGCCAGTTATTTTTTGGGTTTTTAACCGTAAAATCTTATTGTTTTAATTATTTTTTTGTTTGTTTTTTAATGTTTTAGTGTCTTACTATATATGGGAAAAAAATATTTGATTTGATTGTACAGTAAAAAACTCAAGTCAGCGGAATTTAACCATAAAATCTTGTTGTTTTAATGTTTTTTTGGTTTGTTTTTTAATGTTTTAGTGTCTTACTATATATGGGAAAAAAAATATTTGATTTGATTTTACAGTAAAAAACTCAAGTCAGCTGAATTTAACCATAAAATCTCGTTGTTTTAATGTTTTGTTTTTTAATGTTTTAGTGTCTTACTATATATGGGAAAAAAATATTTGATTTGATTTTACAATAAAAAAACTAAAGTCAGCGGAATTTTAACCATAAAATCTTGTTGTTTTAATGTTTTTTTGGTTTGTTTTTTAATGTTTTAGTGTCTTACTATATATGGAAAAAAACAGTTGCAAAGTTGATTTTACGGTAAAAAAATCAGTCAGCGGAATTCAACCGTAAATTCTATTGTCAATTTTACAGTCTACAATTTGATTGATAAGTTGTTTTGAAATTATAAGTCAAGCAGATATTTAAGTACAGTATTTGTCTCTATTTTAACAAAAAGTATTTTTGGAATACATGATAATATAATATTTTGATAATATTGAAATTTTAAAGATATGCAATGGCATGCAGTACATGATTTTTAATGTCAAAAAGGAAAGAACAAAATAAGTTAGCAAGAAAAGATTAAGCATTTTATTAACGCATATTATTTCCAGACTTTCGCGGGCCACATAAAATAATGTACGGGCCAGATTTGGCCCCCGGGCCTTGAGTTTGACTGTGCCTTAGAGCAGTGGTCCCCAACCACCGGTTGGTACCGGGCCGCACAAGAATTAAAAAAAAAAAAAAAAAAAAAAAATTATTATTATTATTATTTTTTTTTAAATGAAATCAACATAAAAAACACAATATATACATTATATATCAATATAGATCAATAAAGTCTGCAGGGATACAGTCCGTAAGCACACATGATTGTATTTATTTATGTAAAAAAAAAAAATTAAAATTTTTTTTTTTTTTTTTTAAATACACCCCCCTTACACACCGGTCCGTGGGACAAATTTTCAAGCGTTGACCGGTCCGCAGCTACAAAAAGGTTGGGGACCACTGCCTTAGAGCGTAGGTTGGAACTGTATCTAAGTGTACAGCCCAATACGTCTCTCCTCATTGAGCAAAATGGAACTCTGTCTCTGCATGATTCCTTGCTTCTTGTCTGTTTAATAGATGTCATCAGTGTTTGAACCTGACACTCATTTGTGTGAATCTGCTTTCACTCGGTAATAAAAGGCTGAAAGCTCCAATAGACAACTTTGCATCCACAGCTGAGATCATGTATGGTGAACGTGAAGGTTCACTCCCTGCATACATTCAGTCCAAAAATGTACAACAATACATTTCACATTAAAAGTCTGCAGTCACACAGAACCAGCTTTGTATTTTCTCCATTTGCCGGTTGGTGTGCAGCGATGTTAGCATGTTCATATTCCTGTATTAGCACAGGAGGGCAAAGGTGGCGCCATTATCCTAAGAGGCTCTTCTGTGATTGTTGAGTACCCCCCCCCCTCCGCCCGCCCGCCCACGCCACCACCCGTGCTGTGGGTAAATAACACTCCTCCCGCGTTGGCAGTGGCAGACCACTGGGAAGTGTCCTGATTTGAACGCCGCGGGGGAGCAGCACACTTTACTTTCCAGCATAACCAAAGTGACAAGTGAATGTCGGATCATCTTAGAGACACCTTTGTCACGCTGGAATGCAACATTTGGTTATTTTCCTCCTTTTGACAACAAATTAGACATTTCTTTCTGACGGACATGACGGAGGAACACGTGTGAGTCAACACGCACGGAGCACTTACAAGCAGAAACAGACAGGAGAGGGAGAATGGACGTATTTTGGCTTTAAAACTATTTACTGAGTTCTATTTACTGTTTTAATTGGTTTTACCCTTTAAAGGCCTACTGAAAGCCACTACTACCGACCACGCAGTCTGATAGTTTATATATCAATGATGAAATCTTAACATTATAACACATGCCAATACGGCCGGGTTAACTTATAAAGTGACATTTTAAATTTGCCGCTAAACTTCCGGTTCGAAACGCCTCTGAGGATGACGTATGCGTGTGACGTGGCCCGGCGAACACGGGTATGCCTTCCACATTGAAGCCAATACGAAAAAGCTCTGTTTTCATTTCATAATTCCACAGTATTCTGGACATCTGTGTTCGTGAATCTGTTTCAATCATGTTCATTGCATTATGGAGAAGGAAGCCGAGCAAGCAAAGAAGAAAGTTGTCGGTGCGAAATGGACGTATTTTTCGAACGTAGTCAGCCACAACAGTACACAGCCGGCGCTTCTTTGTTTACATTCCTGAAAGATGCAGTCAAGATGGAAGAACTCGGATAACAGAGACTCTAACCAGGAGGACTTTTGACTTGGATACACAGACGCCTGTAGAGAACTGGGACAACACAGACTCTTACCAGGATTACTTTGATTTGGATGACAAAGACGCAGACGTGCTACTGTGAGTATGCAGCTTTGGCTTTTTTTTGCGTATGTACGTAACTTTTTTAAAATATATAAGCTTTATGAACCTTGGGTTAGGTGAACGGTCTTTTGGGCTGAGTGATTGTGTGTGTTGATCATGTGTTTGAATTGTATTGGCGTGTTCTATGGAGCTAGGAGCTAGCAGAGGAGCTAGGAGCTAGCATAACACGTACCGTACCGTACGTGCGCGTCACGTACGTAACTTTTTAAAAATATATAAGCTTTATGAACCTTGGGTTAGGTGAACGGTCTTTTGGGCTGAGTGATTGTGTGTGTTGATCAGGTGTTTGAATTGTATTGGCGTGTTCTATGGAGCTAGGAGCTAGCAGAGGAGCTAGGAGCTAGCATAACAAACACGCAGGTGTTATTATGCAGGATTAATTTGTGGCATATTAAATATAAGCCTGGTTGTGTTGTGGCTAATAGAGTATATATATGTCTTGTGTTTATTTACTGTTGTAGTCATTCCCAGCTGAATATCAGGTACCGTGAGTATGCAGCCTTGGCTGCTAAACATTCGATAACTTGACCGTATGTGCGCGTCACGTACGTAACTTTTTAAAAATATATAAGCTTTATGAACCTTGGGTTAGGTAAACGGTCTTTTGGGCTGAGTGATGGTGTGTGTTGATCAGGTGTTTGAATTGTATTGGCGTGTTCTATGGAGCTAGGAGCTAGCAGAGGAGCTAGGAGCTAGCATAACAAACACGCAGGTGTTTTTATGCAGGATTAATTTGTGGCATATTAAATATAAGCCTGGTTGTGTTGTGGCTAATAGAGTATATATATGTCTTGTGTTTATTTACTGTTGTAGTCATTCCCAGCTGAATATCAGGTCACCCCCGGCTCTCACAGCATCTTCCCTATCTGAATAGCTTCAACTCCCCACTAGTCCTTCACTTGCACTTTACTCATCCACAAATCTTTCATCCTCGCTCAAATTAATGGGGAAATTGTCGCTTTCTCGGTCCGAATCTCTCTCACTTCATGCGGCCATCATTGTAAACAATAGGGAACTTTGCGTATATGTTCAACTGACTACGTCACGCTACTTCCGGTAGGTGCAAGCCTTTTTTTTATCAGATACCAAAAGTTGCAATCTTTATCGTCGTTGTTCTATACTAAATCCTTTCAGCAAAAATATGGCAATATCGCGAAATGATCAAGTATGACACATAGAATAGATCTGCTATCCCCGTTTAAATAAAAAAAATTCATTTCAGTAGGCCTTTAAAATCGTTTTTAATCATATTTATTTTTATATTGGTTTTATATGTATTTATTTTTTGTTTTTATTCAGTCATTGGTGGAGCTAAGGATAATATTTGAATATTGTTTTTAATATTGTTGTGCAGCACTTTGGAAACATGTTTGTTGTTTGAATGTATAAATAAAGTGAATTGGATTAAAACTGACGATAAAGGTGAAGCTATACCACAGAGCTAGTTAGCTAGCGGCTAACGTCTCGCTGTAGCGTTTTAGCTACTTCTAAATCACTAATCATCGCCTCAAAGGAAGTTTCTTACAAGTATCATTATCACTGCAGCTTCAAAGGATGGATAATGCCGGTATTAAAGTAGACTAAAATGTACCATAGTAGCAATACAAAATATAACATATACCGTATTTTACGCACTATAAGGCGCACCGGATTATAAGGCGCACCTTCAACAAATGGCCTATTTTAAAACGTTGTTCATATATAAGGCGCACCGCAGTATAAGGCGCATAGAATAGACGCTACAGTAGAGGCTGGGGTTGCGAGACCTGTTGTGGTTCAATATTGGTCCATATATAAGGCGCACCGGATTATAAGGCGCATTTTCAATGAATGGCCTATTTTAAAACTTTGTTCATATATAAGGTGCGCCGCAT
>NC_084756.1:38821399-38823899 GCF_033978785.1 Entelurus aequoreus | reverse complement strand
AAGTCCTTGTTACTTAGAATATGTTCCCCTAGTTTCCAAATAACTCTAAATTAAGTCCTTGTTACTTAGAATATGTTCCCCTGGTGTCCAAATAACTCTAAATTAAGTCCTTGTTACTTAGAATATGTTCCCCTAGTGTCCAAATAACTCTAAATTAAGTCCTTGTTACTTAGAATATGTTCCCCTAGTGTCCAAATAACTCTAAATTAAGTCTTTGTTACTTAGAATATGTTCCCCGAGTGTCCAAATAACTCTAAATTAAGTCTTTGTTACTTAGAATATGTTCCCCTTGTGTCCAAATAACTCTAAAGTAAGTATTTGTTACTTAGAATATGTTCCCCTAGTGTCCAAATAACTCTAAATTAAGTCTTTGTTACTTAGAATATGTTCCCCGAGTGTCCAAATAACTCTAAATTAAGTCTTTGTTACTTAGAATATGTTCCCCTTGTGTCCAAATAACTCTAAAGTAAGTATTTGTTACTTAGAATATGTTCCCCTAGTGTCCAAATAACTCTAAATTAAGTCTTTGTTACTTAGAATATGTTCCCCTTGTGTCCAAATAACTCTAAAGTAAGTATTTGTTACTTGGAATATGTTCCCCTAGTGTCCAAATAACTCTAAATTAAGTCTTTGTTACTTAGAATATGTTCCCCTAGTGTCCAAATAACTCTAAATTAAGTCTTTGTTACTTAGAATATGTTCCCCTTGTGTCCAAATAACTCTAAAGTAAGTATTTGTTACTTAGAAAATGTTCCCCTAGTGTCCAAATAACTCTAAATTAAGTCTTTGTTACTTAGAATATGTTCCCCATACTAAAGTGTTACGTAAAACATATAACTTTGTCTTGAATTTGAAAAAAAAACCATTTTATTTTTCACTAAAGAAGGGTTGGGTGAATGCGCATATGAAACTGGTGGGGTTCGGTACCTCCAACAAGGTTAAGAACCACTGAGTTAAGTGTTCGTAGAGCGAGTGATGGCAGGAATTGTCACTGAGAGGTGCAAGACCTTCGCTTTGGAACACAACGACTGGACTCGGAGTAAACTGGTAATTGATCAATGGAATTTCAACAACCTGCCGTGTGGAATGTGTTGAAAGGAAGCAAGCACGTTCAGGATTTGGAGACAACAATGTGTGGGAGTGGAGGTCAAAGAGAGACTGTGTTGACTCCAAACTGCAGAGGTACAAATAAAAGAAGTCTGGTGCGCAGATCGATCGTCGTCATTACTGGCGTTTCAACGTAGAAACTGTTATTCAGCGATATGTTGCCCTTTGCTGGGTCAACAAGAAGGCAGGTTTCTTATTAGACCTGAAACTCTGCATCGATTCTCAGCGGTGCGCCGGCGTCTCCCGCCCCTACGGCAGTGGACTGCGGCACCTGTCTCAGCTCCCTGGACACCGGGAGAAGTGCCTAATTAAATTCTGACGGTAGATTGGACTGCGGAGGAGTCATGCACCACCTAGACGACGGCGTGATGAAGTGAAAGAAGATCAGAAGCTCCAGGAGGGCTTAGTGTCGTCCATCCTGGTTGGAGGGAAGGCAGAGTTGAGACGTCAGAGGCAGGATGGTTATTTCAAGAGTTCTCTCATGGAGCTTTTGGTTTTAATGGGCTCTCTGACACAGGAAGCCTGTGACATCCGTCATGTGTGAGGGAATCAATAGGTGTGAAGAAGGCCCGGACTTCTGCCGGGTTCACAGAATCCCCCGGAGGTTCCCCCGTGTTGGCTACGGCGAGAGGGGCGAATGTGCACAGATGTAATCCGGGCGTAATCCGGCGAGCACGGATATGGTTTTTCACGCTTGCAAATGGATGTCCATAAGCCGCTGCCAGGCAGCTAGCTCACCGCCACGGAGCCCGGAGGGGTCTAAGCCCGCCATGTCTGCAACGGAGCTCCCGGCCGGACGCTCGCCGGCGGATTTGAAGACAATGTCAGACGCGACGCTCGAATCAAAACCATTTTGTCTGATCCTCATCCAGAACCTGCTGGAACACATCGGGGGGCGGAATATAAAGTGACACAGGTAATGTGAGCCACGACCACGAGTCCACCGCCAAAACACACCAAACCCCCAAACCCCCACGGGGAACAACAATAGCACAAGGGACTAGGAAGTTAGCATGTAGGCCGCCTGTCAGGTCTATTCAACAAAGCTTCTCAGTCGGCCTGCTGAACATCACCTCAATAGGCTTGGTGGAACCATTCAAAGCAGCAGCAGGTGAGTACAAGAAGACGGCCCCGTCGACACTTGAAAAAAATCAAAATAAACCGCGAAAATCGTACTTTTACCAGTGACTGGACAACAAAGTATGAACGTATTGAAATTGTGGACTTTGTAATTTCTTCTGTATTCGTAGTCGTGTTGTTTTCGGGTGTTTTACTGGTCCGATAAATGTAGCGTCGAATTTGACCAGTAGAGGGCAATAAAGCTACACCCTAGGTGTGTGTTAAACCACATATGTGCAATGTTTGCTGTGTGTATTAACACTCAACCTTCTGT
>NC_084756.1:38808899-38816399 GCF_033978785.1 Entelurus aequoreus | reverse complement strand
CAGAAAAGAGCAATTCGTATAATTTTTACAGTAGGATACAGAGACCACACAAATCCACTCTTCATTAGGTCAGGATTATTAAAACTAAAAGACATTGTAGAATTGCATACTCTATTAGTGATGTTCAAAGCTAGAAATAAAGTTCTTCCGAAGGACTTACAAAAGTTATTTGTGTTCACGTCTGAAGATGAGAACCACAGAAGGCCGTATGATTTTAAACATCCAAGAATGCCAACAAATTTGAAGCAAATGTGCTTATCTGTTGCTGCTGTGAAAGCATGGAATTCTCTAGACAAAGACTTAAAAAGTTGCAAGAATATCTTTGAATTTAAAAAGAGTTACAAAAAGAGACAACTGGAATTATATCAAACTGATTTTTGATTTTGATTGGAACGTGTCATTTTGAAAATGCTTAAACGAAAATTAAAAGTATGTTGGAGTTGGGGTGTTGGTGGAGGGAACAGTGATAAAGTCATCTAAATAATTTGTGTTAAAAAGGGGGCAGATTAATATAAGAATAGTATTCTTCCATCTGCTCCTTTCTGATCATGGAAATGTATAAGAAACAAAAAAACAATGAAAGTGTCAACTGTACATGGCTTGTATATATGCATTTTTATGAAAGGAATAAAAATAAATGATGATGATGATGATGAATGATTGAATGGAATCAAACAATTGCAGGACAACATTGTCCAAACAGTATAGTCAGGAAACATGGATCAAACTTTGCAAACAAAGAATGGAATATGATAATATAATAAAGCAGAAGGTTGAATATAAAATTAATAGGGCAAAATTAAAGTTTCATGAATAGGGCGAGCAAGCTGGAAAGCTCCTTGCGTTAAGATTAAAGAAGCAGATGACTAGAAATCATATATCTAATATTAAACTTTCAGATGGTAGTATTTCTGTCGATCCCAAGCAAATCAATGAAACGTTTAGAACATTTTATACAAATGTATATAAGTCTGAGAAAGATTGTAGCATAGAAGCTATGCAATCATATTTAAACGCAATACAACTGCCATCCTTATCAGAGCATGACACAAAATCACTACACAATTAATAGATATTTCAAAAGCTATAAATTCATTTGCAAAAAATAAATCTCCTGGCCCTGATGGCTACAATACAGAATTTTATCAAATATTCAGTGAAGATTTGTCTCCTATTATTACAAATGTACCAAGCTTCATTTAATAAACAATTTTTTTCTCCAACCTTCAATTTTTTTCATATCTCATTGATATGTAAAAAGGATAAAGACCCATTGAATTGCAGTAATTATCGTCCTTTATCCCTAGCCAATATGGACAATAAAATATTGGCAAATATCTTACCCACACGATTATCAAATGTAGTAGGAAAATTAATTCCTACTGACCAAACTGGCTTCATGGAAGGTCGACAATCTTCAGACAATACAAGGAAATTGTTTAATGTTATCTATTATGCGAGAAGTCTCCCTTATCCCACAGCAGTATGTAGTGTTGATGCGGAGAAGGCATTCCACCTCATAAACTGCTCATTTATGTTTTGCACATTACGTACATTTGGATTTGGAGATAATTTGATACAATGGATTAAGATGCTTTATACAAGGCCCATGGCATCAGTCAAAACCAATAATCATATTTCAGAACCTTTTTTGTTAAAAAGAGGAGTAAAACAGGGATGTCCTGCATCTGGATTATTATTTCATTTGGTTATTGAACCCTTAGCTGCAAAAATAAGAAGTGAAAATAATATTCATGGTATAAAAATTGGCTCTCAGTATAATAAACTATGGATGTATTGTGACGACATAATTCTCTACCTGTCACATGTTAACTCCTCTCTACACTATATCAATAATGTCATCACTGAATATGGCTGTTTATCAGGGTATAAAGTCCATTGGGACAAATGTGAAATATTACCACTTAATAATCACTGTAAGAAATCACAAGTTCAGAACTCCAAAATTAAATGGAAAGAGGCAGAAATTATGTATCTAGGACTACACATTACACCAAACCTTTATGCAAGTAGAGATCTAAATCTTAAACATTTAAAAAAGAAGACAGAATCCAAAATGGAACGCTGGTCATGTCTCCAAATATCCCTTTGGGGTCGGGTGAACATAGTAAAAATGAGTGTACTGCCAGCAGTTAATTATATACTGAAAATGATGCCTGTCCTAATTAATAAAAGTTGGTTTAAGAAAATACATACAATGATATCACATTTTATATGGTGTGGAAAGAAGGCCAGATGTTCATACTTAAGGTTGTCTTGTACACAAGATAAAGGAGGACTACAATTACCAAACTTCTTACATTATTATATCTCCTTCGCTTGTGAACTAGCAAGCCACTTATTCCATTCTTCTGCAGATAAAGATTGGATCAACATAGAAAAAAACATGTTAATGAATTTGGACATTGATGTGGGGAGCTTATATTATATTTAAAAAAAATACCTAATGAATTGAGGCAGAGCCCAATAGAAGCCACCTTTAACATTCTAAAACTGTGCCAGAAAATACTAGGAATCAACCCAATGACATCTGTCAATCAACCGCTTTGGTACAATCCTAATATCATAATTAATAAAAATGTGGTTAAATGGACAACATGGAGGTATTACTAAACCTCATCATATTATTAATAAAAACTCTTTTAAACCGTTCAATGATTTAGTTGAACAATATAATGTACCCAGAAATCATTTTTAAAATTGTATCTCTTTAAAACACGCTGTAAATGAATGCATATCCTCTGAAAGTATGTCTTTAAATAGCCATGAACTGGAAGATGCACTTTTTAATCAAGATACAATTAAGAAATTAATGAAACTATTTTATGGAATAATAAATGAACACCACACTAGAAATGCAAGTGATGCATGTGTTCGGAAATGGATGATGGACTTAAACATTTTCGATGAAAGAGACATATCATGGAATGATATTTGGAAAAATGCCAATAAGCCCTTTAGAAGCATTAAAGATAAGCTGACTCAATTTAAGATATTGAATAGATTGTATTTGACATCTTCTCAGCTGTTTAAAATTGGTGTAGTAGATAGCAAGTTATGTATGAAGTGTCGGGCAGCTGAGGGAACTCTTGTTCATTTATTGTGGGAATGTCAGACAATAAAAGAGTTATGGTTGAAAACAACAAAAGAAGCAATCACATTCCTTAATATAAACATCCCAATGACACTGCAAACTTGTATTCTTGGGGATCTCCATCAATTTAGTAACGTGTCATCAAAGAGTAAAAATGCATTTCTTTCAATATGCATAATAACAAAAAGGGTAATATTAAAAAAATGGATAGTTGTTGATAGTCCAACTCATACTGACTGCTACACACAAGCTATGGAGATGATATCAGTAAAACAAACTGCATTTAGTTGAGATAATAATGAGTCATATATTGGAATATGGGATCCATTATTTAAATTTGTTTCAACTATTAAATGAACCAAAATATGACTTATTATATCTTTGTGGAAAATATTGGACAGTGTGTTGTCAAGCTTGTGAGATGTGATGCAGACACTATTGTTCATTTCTAATTGTTTTAATTATTTTGTATTAATGTTTTTAATGATAATATCAATGAGGGTTTTTTTAATCACTGCTATTTTGAAATAATTACTAATATTGATGCTGTTGTCGATGATGTTCATTTTTGTTTCACTACATTTGTATTGTTCTGTGTCGTGTTTGTGTGTCCTCAATTGCTCTGTTTGTTGTTATTCTTAACGTTGCTGGGACGGGTTTGGTTTTGGAATTGGATTGCATTGTTGTGGTATTGTTGTGTATTGTTTTGTTGATTGATTAATAAATGTATTAAAAAATAAAAATTAAAATTAAAAAAAAGGAGCAAGGGTGAAGTGTCTTGCCCAAGGACACAACGGACGTGACTAGGATGGTAGAAGGTGGGGATTGAACCCCAGTAACCAGCAACCTTCCGATTGCTGGCACGGCCACTCTACCAACTTCGCCACACCACCCCATATATATATATATATATATATATATATATATATATATATATATATATATATATATATATATATATATATATATATATATATATATATACATATATATATATACATATATATATATATATATATATATATATATATATATATACATATATATATATACACATATATATATATATATATATATATACACATATATATATATATATATATATATACACATATATATATATATATATATATATACACATATATATATACACATATATATATATATATATATACACATATATATATATATATATATATATACACATATATATATATATATATATATATATATATATATATATATATATATATATATATATATAATATATATATATATATATATATATATATATATATATATATATATATATATATATATATATGTGTTCAAAAGTTTGGGGTCACCAAAACAATTTAGTGGAATAGCCTTCATTTGTAAGAACAAGAATAGACTGTGGAGTTTCAGATGAAAGTTCTCTTTTTCTGGCCATTTTGAGCGTTTAATTGAGCCCACAAATGTGATGCTCCAGAAAGTCAATCTGCTCAAAGGAAGGTCAGTTTTGTAGCTTCTGTACGGAGCTAAAGTGTTTTCAGATGTGTGAACATGATTGCACAAGGGTTTTCTAATCATCAATTAACCTTCTGAGCCAATGAGCAAACACATTGTACCATTAGAACACTGGAGTGATAGTTGCTGGAAATGGGCCTCTATACACCTATGTAGATATTGCACCAAAAACCAGGCATTTGCAGCTAGAATAGTCATTTACCACATTAGCAATGTATAGAGTGTAGGGATGTCGATAAATGCGTTAAAATGTAATATCGGAAATTATCGGTATCAGTTTTTTTATTATCGGTATCGGGTTTTTTTTGTTTTTTTTAATTAAATCCACATAAAAAACACAAGATACACTTACAATTAATGCACCAACCCAAAAAAAACTCCCTCCTCATTCACACAAAAGGATTGTTTCTTTCTGTTATTAATATTCTGCTTCCTACATTATATATCAATATATATCAATACAGTCTGCAAGGGATACAGTCCGTAAGCACACATGATTGTGCGTGCTGCTGCTCCACTAATAATACTAACCTTTAACAGTTAATGTTACTCATTTTCATTCATTACTAGTTTCTATGGAACTGTTTTTATAATGTTTTACTTCCTTTTTTATTCAAGAAAATGTTTTTAATTTATTTATCTTATTTTATTTTATAATTTTTTTTAAAAAGTACCTTATCTTCACCATACCTGGTTGTCCAAATTAGACATAATAATGTGTTAATTCCACGACTGTATATATCGGTTGATATCGGTATCGGTTGATATTCGGTATCGGTAATTAAAGAGTTGGACAATATCGGAATATCGGCAAAAAGCCATTATCGGACATCCCCAATAGAGTGTATTTCTTTCAAGTTAAGACTAGTTTAAAGTTATCTTCATTGAAAAGTACAGTGCTTTTCCTTTTGAACAATAGTATATATATATATATATATATATATATATATATATATATATATATATATATATATATATATATATATATATATATATATATATATATATATATATATATATATATATATATATATATAAATAAATAAATAATAAATTTATTTATATATATATATATATATATATATATATATATATATATATATATATATATATATATATATATATATATATATATATATATATATGCATATATATATATACATATATATGTGTCAACTCTGGAGTGAAATGATACATGCGGAGATAATTACTGTCTGCAAGGTGCATGTCTGACCAAAACAAAGATGGAGTAGAACCCTCTGCCTGCTTGGTTCTGTCACAGATGACTCATTGAGGGAGACGATGTTCCGTGTCACCAGGCGACTAATCTGGGACTCCTGTAGCTGTCCTTTGGCATTTTAGCGTTTGTTTCAAGCTGATAAAGCGCCTGCACGCTCAGATAGCGCCTCAAAGCCCTCGCAGACATTCCATGGCAGAACACCCTCAGAGCGCCGCATTAGCGCACCGTGGATCTTAATTGCTGTTTGTCTCTCTTGGAAACCTAAGCACACCTCCGTGCCAGACCTAAGCACACCTCCGTGCCAGACCTAAGCACACCTCCGTGCCAGCCCCAAATGTGCATTTCCGGGCGGGGACTCACTTGACGTTTATGTTGGCACAGATGAGGACGTCGTCGAAGAGGAAGACCTTGCGCTCCTTGGATTTGAGGACTTGTCCCCGGTCGCCGTACACGGTCTCGATGAGCGTCTCGCACTGGACCAGAGACCCCTGGTCCAGGTTAAGCTGCTGCAAGGACACATGGAGTGGGATCAGAGGTGGCACCATGCAAAGGTCAGACGTGTCTCACAGCTGGAGGTCGCTTCCCAACACAGATTGTGGTGAGACCCTCATGATGTGGTGAGACCCTCGTGATGTGGTGAGACCCTCGTGATGTGGTGAGACCCTCGTGATGTGGTGAAACCCTCGTGATGTGGTGAAACCCTCGTGATGTGGTGAGACCCTCATGATGTGGTGAGACCTTCATGATGTGGTGAGACCTTCATGATGTGGTGAGACCCTCATGATGTGGTGAGTCCCTCATGATGTGGTGAGACCCTCATGATGTGGTGAGACCCTCATGATGTGGTGAGACGCTCATGATGTGGTGAAACCTTCATGATGTGGTGAAACCCTCATGATGTGGTGAGACCCTCATGATGTGGTGAGACCTTCGTGATGTGGTGAAACCCTCATGATGTGGTGAGACCCTCATGATGTGGTGAGACCTTCATGATGTGGTGAGACCCTCATGATGTGGTGAAACCCTCATGATGTGGTGAAACCCTCGTGATGTGGTGAGACCCTCGTGATGTGGTGAGACCCTCGTGATGTGGCGAGACCCTCGTGATGTGGCGAGACCTTCGTGATGTGGCGAGACCCTCGTGATGTGGCGAGACCCTCGTGATGTGGCGAGACCCTCGTGATGTGGTGAGACCCTCGTGATGTGGTGAGACCCTCGTGATGTGGTGAGACCTTCGTGATGTGGTGAGACCCTCGTGATGTGGTGAGACCCTCGTGATGTGGTGAGACCCTCGTGATGTGGTGAGACCCTCGTGATGTGGTGAGACCTTCGTGATGTGGTGAGACCCTCGTGATGTGGTGAGACCCTCTAGATGTGGTGAGACCCTCATGATGTGGTGAGACCCTCATGATGTGGTGAAACCTTCATGATGTGGTGAAACCTTCATGATGTGGTGAGACCCTCATGATGTGGTGAGACCCTCATGATGTGGTGAAACCCTCATGATGTGGTGAGACCCTCATGATGTGGTGAGACCCTCATGATGTGGTGAGACCCTCATGATGTGGTGAAACCTTCATGATGTGGTGAAACCTTCATGATGTGGTGAAACCCTCATGATGTGGTGAGACCTTCA
>NC_084756.1:38796399-38801399 GCF_033978785.1 Entelurus aequoreus | reverse complement strand
AACTATCAGACTGCGTGGTCGGTAGTAGTGGGTTTCAGTAGGCCTTTAAAACACACACACACACACACACACACACACACACACACACACACACACACACACACACACACACACACACACACACACACACACACACACACACACACACACACACACACTGAGATACAGACACTAGTACACAAACAGGTGAATTGGATTACAGACACACAGATGTGTTTACATATAATGTTGCTACAACAAAACTTCCATAGAAAACAAACAAAACAAAACCGGTAAGACGCCGGGGAAGAAGGACAAAATCTTCCTGTGCAGTTAATACTATGTACTTCAATAACGATGTGTTTATATACTAAATACTGGTTTATATTGTATCTGCTGAAGTACTGCCGTTGTAAAAAAAAATGTATTTTTAAAAAGGCCGATACCGATAAGAATTGGCGGCGATAATGGGACGATCGTGTAGCTAATGTTAGAACTAATACCTTTTTAAAAGGATATCTTACTGCTTTCAGTGAGTCTATTTCAACACTTACAGTTCTGCAGTGCGACTCTAAGAGCATGTTGCCCTGACAAAGAGCATGTTCTGTAGGGCCCACACGCCCTCACAGGTGTGGGGCCTGCGTGCCCTCACAGGTGTAGGGCGGGTGCTGTTGAGTGGTCACCTTGCTGAGCAGACGATCGCTGACACTGCGAGCCAGCTGCTGAGTCTCCGCGATCTGGTCGGCGACTCGCTTCTGCTCGTTGAGCTTCTCCGCCAAGGTCTCCAGCTCGGTGAGGGCCAGCTGCAGGGGCAGGCGGTCCACGTGGCCCTTAGGCGTGTTCTTCAGCATGTCCTGCACACAGCAAGTGTCTTACTTGGGATCATTGACACATAGGATGAAGATTTAGTTCACCTGCCATTGATTGTCAAGACTGACTAACACCTTTAATGACAAGGTTACCTTTAATGACAAGGTTAACTTTAATGACAAGGTTCAGGTGTATGCATAAGGTGGTGTGTTCCATTTGCAAACTAATATAATTACTGTATTAACGTCTTATGTTGTTTATGTTGCTAATCATAACTATGTACAAATCTCCAATAGTTTTTTAGGTTATTAAAGTTTCAATACCCCCCCCCCCCCTTTTGTATTAACGCTTTATGGTTTTTATGTAATTAGCATGTAATAAACGTGTTATTAATCAAACCTAGATTAATCAATCAAAATATCTCCAAACTTGTCCCATTCAAAAAAATGTGTTTGTGTGACAAGTCATTCATCCTAAATAGACCCCAACTATGTCAAAATCTCCCTAAACTTGACGCAATTGTTTATGCTGGTTTGGGTTGCAAAAATTGTAATTTGTGCCGTTACAGTTTTTAAGTTGATAACGTTTTATGTTTTTGTATGTTATTAATGAGTAATTAACATGTTATTAATCAAAACTATACCCCCCCCCCCCCCACACACACACACACACAGCTAGGGATGATACTCGAAACCGGTTTTCTCGGTTGTTCGATAAGAAAAGAACCGAGTCCTCGGACTCGAATCCCTTTTTGAGAACCGGTACCCGTTATCGAGACCACTATAGTAAAGACAAAGAGTTGGTTCTTTATTCGAATCCCTGGGAATGAATCCCGTCCCGACCAGAAATGCTCCGTGGGACATCACAATAAATGACGTCACGTAGCTCAGTCATTAGGCGCAGATAGCAAAAGCAGGAAAACAATGGACGGGAAAAAGCGCTCCAAGGTGTAATAAAGTTCAAAACAAAAGGTATAATCCATCGAATAACTTTACTGAGAGATTTGAGCAGGGTACAAACACATGAAGAACACTTTTACCACCAAGCGGAAACATAGCAACCAGGCTAGCAACGCACCTCCTTTACGGCAGCTGTCGCAACGTTCTTAAAGCAACCGCAGCACATACATATATATACAACACTGCAGCACATACATATATATACAACACTGCAGCACATACATATATATACAACACTGCAGCACATACATATATATACAACACTGCAGCACATACATATATATACAACACTGCAGCACATACATATATATACAACACTGCAGCACATACATATATATACAACACTGCAGCACATACATATATATACAACACTGCAGCACATACATATATATACAACACTGCAGCACATACATATATATACAACACTGCAGCACATACATATATATACAACACTGCAGCACATACATATATATACAACACTGCAGCACATACATATATATACAACATATCTCCCTTTTTGAACTTTTGTTTTTCTTTCCTTGTAAACAAAACAAAATCACACTTTATATGTGTTGTCTGTCTAATTATAAATAATGCAGACGAGGTGTGTTGGCGGAGTTCTTGACGTTTACTTTCACAGCGTGCTCGTAACCTCATTCTTAGCTGCCGGGTGGAGACATGCAACAACACTTTTCGGGGCTACCGCGCATGCTCGTCACTCCCGTTGCATGCTGGGTAGTGTAGTTGTTATATTCTCTAGCTCATAACATTTTTCCCCCTACAAAGAAATAATATTAACTCAATAAAGTGTATTTCTTTTTTTAGCTTTAACTTTTCATTTTTTAGCATTGTAACCACATTTGCAAACAACTTTTCTCTTCATAGAATTTTCTTTCAATAAAGAAATAAAGTGCAAAAATGTCAAAGCATCATAACAAACAGTTATGTTCCAATAGCAGCAGAAGTGCACTTTTTGGAGAGCTGTATTATTTTCAGTTTTGTGCCCAAGGGACTGATTTTATTTAACACTATATTATTATTTATGCAACTATAGTGATCACAGAGACAGCTTGTTTTTGTGTTACTGTATATATTTGTTTCTCTGAAAAAATCCCACTTAATATACTTTGGGTAACAACAGTCAATATTTATTTATTTTATTTTATTTTTTTAGGTGGGTAACAGTCAATATTTATTTATTTATTAGATTAAATTGTTTTCTTATATAATAAAAGTGAGCTTTTGTTAAACCAAATATTGTGGGGTTTTTTTCCATATACAACAACCTATCTGGACTCCATAAGAGAATCGATAAGGAATCGGTTCGATAAGAGGATTCCATAATAGACTCAAACTCGATAATTTCTTATCAAACATCATCCCTACACCCAGCTATGTGAAAATCTCCCCAAACGTGCCCAGATGTTTGTGATGCAACAATGTTTGTTTGTGTCGTTTTGGTTTTTAAGTTAACGTTTTATGTTGTTTATGTTATTAACGTGTAATTAACATGTTTTTAATCATAAATAGACCCCCTCCCCCCCAACTATGTCAAAATCTCCCCAAACTTGTCCCAATCGTTGATGCTGGTTTGTGTTGCTGCCAAAATGTTAATTTGTGGCGTTACGGTTTTTAAGTTATTAACTTTTGATGTTTTTTATGTTATTATCGTGTAATTATCGTGTTATTAATCATAACTATACCTCCCTCTCTCCAACTATGTCCAAATCTCCCTTAACTTGTCCCAAACATTTGTGATGCAACACATTTTGTTTATGCCTTTTTGGTTTATAAGTTATCGTTTTATGTTTTTGTATTTTTTTAACGTGAAAAATTAATCATAAATAGACCCCCACCCCCCCACCCACCCCCCAACCTTGTCAACATCCCCAAACGTGTCCCAATCGTTGATGCTGGTTTGTGTTGGTAAAATTAGAATTTGTGTCATTACAGTTTGTAAGTTAACGTTTTATGTTATTCACGTGTAAGTAACGTGTTATCATAAATAGAACCCCCCCCCCCCCCCCCCCCCCCAACTATGTCAAAATCTTACAAAACTTGTCCCAATCGTTGATGCTGGTTTGTGTTGCTGCAGAAATTTTAATTTGTGGCGTCATGGTTTTGAAGTTATTAACTTTTGATGTTTTTTATGTTATTATCGTGTAATTAACATGTTATTAATCATAACTATACCTCCCTCTCCCCAACTATGTTAAAATCTCCCCAAACTTGCCCAAACGTTTGTGATGCAACACATTTTGTTTGTGCCGTTTTGGTTTTAAGTTATTATCGTTTTATGTTTTTGTATGTTTTTAACGTGTAATTAACGTGTTATTAATCATAAATAGACCCCAACTATGTCAAAATCTCCCTAAACTTGACGCAATTGTTTATGCTGGTTTGGGTTGCAAAAATTGTAATTTGTGCCGTTACAGTTTTTAAGTTGATAATGTTTTATGTTTTTGTATGTTATTAATGAGTAATTAACATGTTATTAATCAAAACTATACACCCCCCCCCCCACAGCTATGTGAAAATCTCCCCAAACTTGTCCAGATGTTTGTGATGCAACAATGTTTGTTTGTGTCGTTTTGGTTTTTAAGTTAACTAACATTTTATGTTGTTTATGTTATTAACGTGTAATTAACATGTTATTAATCATAAATAGACACCCCCCCCCCCCAACTATGTCAAAATCTCCCCAAACATGTCCCAATCGTTTATGCTGGTTTGTGTTGCTGCAAAAATGTTAATTTGTGGCGTTACGATTTTGAAGTTATTAACTTTTGATGTTTTTTATGTTATTATCGTGTAATTAACGTGTTATTAATCATAACTATACCTCCCTCTCTCCAACTATGTCCAAATCTCCCTTAACTTGTCCCAAACATTTGTGATGCAACACATTTTGTTTATGCCTTTTTGGTTTATAAGTTATCGTTTTATGTTTTTGTATTTTTTTAACGTGAAAAATTAATCATAAATAGACCCCCCCCCCCCCACCCCTCCACCTTGTCAACATCCCCAAACGTGTCCCAATCGTTGATGCTGGTTTGTGTTGGTAAAATTAGAATTTGTGTCATTACAGTTTGTAAGTTAACGTTTTATGTTATTCACGTGTAAGTAACGTGTTATCATAAATAGAACCCCCCCCCCCAACTATGTCAAAATCTTCCAAAACTTTTCCCAATCGTTGATGCTGGTTTGTGTTGCTGCAGAAATTTTAATTTGTGGCGTCATGGTTTTGAAGTT
>NC_084756.1:38783899-38791399 GCF_033978785.1 Entelurus aequoreus | reverse complement strand
AATCGATTAAATCGATTAAAATCGATTATAAAAATAGTTGCCGATTAATTTAGTCATCGAGAGGCTTTAAATTTTTTTTTTTTTTTTTTTTTTTTTTAATAAATCTTTATTTATAAACTGCAACATTTACAAACAGCTGAAAAACATTAATCAAAATAAGTATGGTGCCAGTATGCTGTTTTTTTTTAAATAAAATGCTGGAAAGGATAGAAATGTAGTTTGTTTCTTTTGTCCGATTATTAATCGATTAATCGAAGTAATAATCGACAGATTAATCGATTATCAAATTAATCGTTAGTTGCAGCCCTAATATATATACATATATATATACATATATATATATATATATATATATATATACACATATACATATATACACACATATACATATATATACACACATATACATATATATATACATATACATATAAATATACATATACATATATACATATGTATGTATGTATGTATATATATATATATATATATATATATATATATATATATATATATATATATATATATATATACACACTGCATACCTCAGCTTTTTTGAGGTGGGTAAAGTTGAGCTTTTTTGTCCTGCTGCCATCTTTAAGCTAATGTAGCATATTAGCGTGTCTCCCAATTAGCGTGTAGCACGCGTTTAGGGGGACTGAAACAGGCGGTGCAGTGGAGCCTTTGCCATGCAGTACTTGTGACCTTTTTCAGTCATGGGTAAGAAGAGTCAAAGCGGCCCGTGGTTGACCTCAAAATATTTGCGGCGACACCGGGACTGAGAGCACTTGAAGGCATCAGTCAGTCATGAGGAGAAATGTGGTTAGTTCTTTGCAAGGAGAGCAGTTTTATGCTAGGTCCTGACCTTGAAAATGTATTCTGCACGTCTACCAAATGTACACCTTCAAAATGAAGTGGTGAGGCTCTGGGTTTAAAGAAAATGAAAAATAGAGGAGAGCTGCAGGAGCCCAGATAAGATCTAAGACGCTGCAGAAAATATCCACATTTACATCCCTGGTGTTTGGAAGTCATGTCAAATGGAGTGTTTATTTCCTCGGAGAGCTTCTATTTTTCATGCGTCGTCCCAACTGTTACTCCCCACCTAATAGAGCCATACCTGGATGACAGCTGCTGACTCACCACCTGTTAGCTCCGCTTCTTTCTGTGACAGCAGCAGCGTCTTCACCAAATGAAAGCGGAATCAAAGTTTGGGAAGTGGACGAGCCATTTAGCTAAAATATCAACTAAATCAGGATTTGTTTTTCCTATCGCGGTACATTTTGGGGTAGGAACGAGAAAATACAAGACACCATCCTGGTATTTGTAAGGAAACGGGATAATGGATTGAAAAAAAACTTAAGAAAAATACTTGTCTTTATTCATTCTTTTTCAACCTTTTTTGAGGCAAGGCACATTTTTTTCGCACACCATCATCAGAAAAGGTTAAATAATGAAACTCCACCAGGTTGTCATGCCTTATTTTGAGTTTGTTGTTGTTTCCTGTGTGTAGTGCTTTAGTTCCTGTCTTGCGCTGTTATTTTGGTGACCCTTCCTGTTTTGTTGGTGTTCTCCCGTAGCAGCTTCACGCCTTCCTTTGAGCGCTATTGCCCGCACCTGCTTTGTTTTGGCAAACCATACTACTTCAGTTGTGCGTACGCTATCCTTCTTTGTGGGGACATTGTTGCTCGTCATGTCATGTACGGATGTGCTTTGTGGACGCCGTCTGCTGCTACACACGCTGTAAGTTTTTGCTGTCGTCCAGCATTCTGTCTGTGTTGACTTTGTAGCCAGTTCCGTTTTACTTTTGTTTTACATAGCCATCCCTATGCTTCGGTGCCTTTTCCTAGCGGGACTTGCCTTTTGTTCATTTTTGGTTTAAATGTTACATACCTTTTTACCTGCACGCTGTCTCCCGCTGTGCTCTGCATATTGGGATCACGACAAACCATCCTCGACGCGTTCCGACTTCTACAAAGCAATGAACTACCTGCTGCCACCTACTGGTATGGAGTATTACAAGATTACCCTGTCAAGCTCTACACAGCACAGGCACTAGACAACGGCACATTATTATGATTATTGACAGAGTAACGCGCTACATTTACTCCGTTACATCTACTTGAGTAACTTTTGGGATAAATTGTACTTCTAAGAGTAGTTTTAATGCAACATACTTTCACTTTTACTTGAGTATATTTATAGAGAAGAAAGGCTACTTTTACTCCGCTCCATTTATCTACATTCAGCTCGCTACTCGCTACTGATTTTTATCCATCTGTTAATGCACGCTTTGTTTGTTTTGGTCCGTCAGACAGACCTTCAAAGTAGGATCTATCACATGCCTGCGTTTCACCAATTAAATACAGTCACTGGTGACGTTTGACTCCGTTTCACCAATCAAATGCAGTCACTGGTGACGTTTGACTCCGTTTCACCAATCAAATGCAGTCACTGGTGACGTTTGACTCCGTTTCACCAATCAAACAGAGCCAGGCGGTCACATGATTAACTGCACATAAAGTTTCAGCGGCAAACAACAACAAGCTTAAGCTTACATGAACTCAACATCAAATTTGAGGAAGCACATGGCGGTAAGTAACGTTAGTAGATATTTTGGCTGTCACCGTAGGCTGATGTTAGCTTCCCTGCTATGAATCACTGTCAAATGTAAATCGTGTTGGGACATTTATTAACGCACTGCAGCCTCATAGACAGACACACACACACACACACACACACACACACACACACACACACACGCACACGCACACGCACACGCACACGCACACGCACTCGCACACGCACTCGCACACACACACATGCATAGAAACACCAATCAGTGTGTTCCCAGGTGCAGCCCACACCTATCAGTTTATGGTTTGCGTAAAGGCTAACTTGTTATTTTCCTTTGTAATATCTGCCTACTGAGCCTATGGTGCTGTTAAGTTATTGTGGCTCAATTTGCCTTCATTCTTTTTATGTTAATGTATTATTATTTAATATATATTATTGTTTTAGTTGCTTAAGAGATATTCCTGGCTCTGAATTTACTCATTGCTATTTTGATGTTTTTGTGCATTATTTGTTGCCGTCACCATTAAACGAACAGGTTACTCATCAGTTACTCAGTACTTGAGTAGTTTTTTCACAACATACGTTTTACTTTAACTCAAGTAAATATTTAGGTGACTACTCATTACTTTTACTTGAGTAACAAATCCCTAAAGTAACAGTACTCTTACTTGAGTACAGTTTCTGGCTACTCTACCCACCTCTGATTATTGATTTGTAAAAAAAATATTTTTTGGACCAATTAGGTGAAGTTGCATAATTTCCCACGGCACACCAGACAATATCTCACGGCACACTAGTGTTGAAAATCACTGTACTGTATGGTATATTAGAGAAGAGGGAAATGGGATAACACTGCTATGATATTAAAAGGGGTAGGATTAAATAAACTCAGCTTCTTCCTACTCCTTTTCGGACGTGCTGTTGATGAAACAACTGGAAAAATGTGACGCATTACATTGTATCGTATGCATGTTCCAAATAAACTGTAACTACACTGAACGTACTTTGAAGGGTCACTGATCTGATTCACCCACATTGTCCACAAGATGGCAGCAAATATGTAGCAGTCAGAAACCGCCTGGGATTTAAAGGCCTACTGAAATGATTTTTTTTTTATTTAAACGGGAATAGCAGATCCATTCTATGTGTCATACTTGATCATTTCGCGATATTGCCATATTTTTGCTGAAAGGATTTAATAGAGAACATCGACGATAAAGTTCGCAACTTTTGCTCGCTGATAAAAAAAAGCCTTGCCTGTAGCGGAAGTAGCGTGACGTCACAGGAGCTAGTATTCCTCACAATTCCCCGTTGTTTACAATGGAGCGAGAGAGATTCGGACCGAGAAAGTGACGATTACCCCATTAATTTGAGCGAGGATGAAAGATTCGTGGATGAGGAACGTTACAGTGAAGGACTTGAGAGGCAGTGATGGACGTATCTTTTTTCGCTCTGACCGTAACTTAGGTACAAGCTGGCTCATTGGATTCCACACTCTCCTTTTTCTATTGTGGATCACAGATTTGTATTTTAAACCACCTGGGATACTATATCCTCTTGAAAATGAGAGTCGAGAACGCGAAATGGACATTCAGTGCCTTTTATCTCCACGACAATACATCGGCGAAACGCTTTAGCTACGAGCTAACGTGATAGCATCTTGCTTTAACTGCATATAGAAACAAAAGAAATAAACCCCTGACTGGAAGGATAGATAGAAAATCAACAATACTATTAAACCGTGGACATGTAAATACACGGTTAATGCTTTCCAGGCTGGCGAAGGTTAACAATGCTGTGCTAACGACGCCATTGAAGCTAACTTAGCAACTGGACTGCACAGAGCTATGCTAAAAACATTAGCTCTCCACCTACGCCAGCCAGCCCTCATTTGCTCATCAACACCCGTGCTCACCTGCGTTCCAGCGATCGGCAGAAGGACGAAGGACTTCACCCGATGCGTTTGGCGGCCCGGAGACGTAGGAAGTCAAGGTGAAGTCGGCGGCTAGCGCGGCTAGCGCTCCAACAAAGTCCTCCTGGTTGTGTTGATGTAGTGCGCTGCTAATACACCGATCCCACCTACAACTGTCTTCTTTGCAGCCTTCATTGTTCATTAAAAAAATTGCAAAAGATGTCCAGAATACTGTGGAATTATGAAATGAAAACAGAGCTTTTTGTATAGGATTCTACGGGGTACCATAACTTCCGTTACTCGGACTTCGTCACGCGCATACGTCATCATACCGCGATGTTTCAGCCGGATATTTCCCGGGAATTTTAAAATGTCACTTTATAAGTTAACCCGGCCGTATTGGCATGTGTTGCAATGTTAAGATGTCATCATTGATATATAAACTATCAGACTGCGCGGTCGCTAGTATTGGAAAGCACTGAACTCATGACGTCTCGCAAGCCAAATTGAAGAGCCTGGCGGGCCGTAGTTTGGACACCACTGTTCCGCGGCAACCTTTACAAAAGTCCTTAATTGCCAGTTCCTGTCGGGTCAAGTGTAAGCATGCAAAACTACTAATAAGAATCAGCATAATAGAGGCTGTTCCATGGCACCCTTGAGCACAATGGCGCTATGTGGTCAAACCTCCTTCACACTTACATAGCATGTGCTTGAGTACGAGTGTTCCGATGTCTACGCCATAATTTGCAACAACACGATAATGCACTCCTAAATAAAAGCGGCAGTCGAGTGAACCAACGCCCCCAGACACAATTTGAGGACGCTGGGAATATATTTTCCCCCAACTAATAGGAGACATTTTCACAGCAGAAGAACATCTATTCAGCACATAAAAGGTGCATTTTGGAAAGTACACGTTAGAAAGGTAAGAGGTGTGCATTATTAACGCAGGGGTCCCACACGAAGAGGAAGACAACATAAGAAGGTCTCTGTCCCTTCAGAATAAAAGCTCACCTTTAGGAATTCAAGAAAGGCCGGTTTGGACAGGCAGGCCTTCTTAATGAGAGCCATGGCGTTGGTGAAGTTGTTGACGTAGTCGCTGTACACATCCAGCACCATGGACTTGGAGAACTGCAGGCACACCAAAGAGCATCTTACACAAACATACATTTGTTTGGACACATTTGCAAAAAGAGTTCAGTCTCCATCCGCCACAGGCAGCTTTGATTGCGTAAGTGGTGGGCTGAGGAAAAATACACGACTAATCTATCTGTCCTTGCACTTTCTTCAAGGATGCACTTTTATAAGAGAATAAAGTCAATTCCATCTGGCACTTTTTCTTTTTCCACTGAGGGCGGTATAGCTCGGTTGGTAGAGTGGCCGTGCCATCAACCTGAGGGTTGCAGGTTCGATCCCCGCTTCCGCCATCCTAGTCACTTCCGTTGTGTCCTTGGGCAAGACACTTTACCCACCTGCTCCCAGTGCCACCCACACTGCTTTAAATGTAACTTAGATATTGGGTTTTCACTATGTAAAGCGCTTTGAGTCACTAGAGAAAAGCGCTATATAAATATAATTCATTTCATTTCATTTCATTTCATTTGGCGCTCCGTCTGAAGATAGCAATATAGCAGCACTGTGATGATAGCAATATACTGTAGCAGCACTGTGATGATAGCAATATACTGTAGCAGCACCGTGAAGATAGCAATATACTGTAGCAGCACTGTGATGATAGCAATATACTGTAGCAGCACTGTGAAGATAGCAATATACTGTAGCAGCACTGTGATGATAGCAATATACTGTAGCAGCACTGTGATGATAGCAATATACTGTAGCAGCACTGTGAAGATAGCAATATACTGTAGCAGCACTGTGATGATAGCAATATACTGTAGCAGCACTGTGATGATAGCAATATACTGTAGCAGCACCGTGAAGATAGCAATATACTGTAGCAGCACTGTGAAGATAGCAATATACTGTAGCAGCACTGTGATGATAGCAATATACTGTAGCAGCACTGTGATGATAGCAATATACTGTAGCAGCACCGTGAAGATAGCAATATACTGTAGCAGCACTGTGAAGATAGCAATATACTGTAGCAGCACTGTGAAGATAGCAATATAGCAGCACTGTGAAGATAGCAATATACTGTAGCAGCACTGTGATGATAGCAATATACTGTAGCAGCACTGTGAAGATAGCAATATACTGTAGCAGCACTGTGAAGATAGCAATATACTGTAGCAGCACTGTGAAGATAGCAATATACTGTAGCATCACTGTGATGATAGCAATATAGCAGCACTGTGAAGATAGCAATATACTGTAGCAGCACTGTGATGATAGCAATATACTGTAGCAGCACTGTGAAGATAGCAATATACTGTAGCAGCACTGTGAAGATAGCAATATACTGTAGCAGCACTGTGATGATAGCAATATACTGTAGCAGCACTGTGAAGATAGCAATATACTGTAGCAGCACTGTGATGATAGCAATATACTGTAGCAGCACTGTGAAGATAGCAATATACTGTAGCAGCACTGTGATGATAGCAATATACTGTAGCAGCACTGTGAAGATAGCAATATACTGTAGCAGCACTGTGAAGATAGCAATATACTGTAGCAGCACTGTGAAGATAGCAATATAGCAGCACTGTGAAGATAGCAATATACTGTAGCAGCACTGTGATGATAGCAATATACTGTAGCAGCACTGTGAAGATAGCAATATACTGTAGCAGCACTGTGAAGATAGCAATATACTGTAGCAGCACTGTGAAGATAGCAATATACTGTAGCAGCACTGTGATGATAGCAATATAGCAGCACTGTGAAGATAGCAATATACTGTAGCAGCACTGTGATGATAGCAATATACTGTAGCAGCACTGTGAAGATAGCAATATACTGTAGCAGCACTGTGAAGATAGCAATATACTGTAGCAGCACTGTGATGATAGCAATATACTGTAGCAGCACTGTGAAGATAGCAATATACT
>NC_084756.1:38751399-38778899 GCF_033978785.1 Entelurus aequoreus | reverse complement strand
CGGGCACCGCGTTGGTGACCTCTGCATTAAACAATGTAACAAGGTTTTCCAAAATAAATCAACTCAAGCTATGGAAAAAAACGCCAACATGGCACTGCCATATTTATTATTGAAGTCACAAAGTGCATTATTTTTTTTTGAACATACCTCAAAACAGCAGCTTGGAATTTGGGACATGCTCTCCCTGAGAGAGCATGAGGAGGTCGAGGTGGGCGGGGTTGAGGTGGAAGGGGAGTAGGGGGTAGCGGCGGGTGTATATTGTAGCGTCCCGGAAGAGTTAGTGCTGCAAGGGGTTCTGGGTATTTGTTGTGTTGTGTTTATGTTGTGTTACGGTGTGGATGTTCTCCCCAAATGTGTTTGTCATTCTTGTTTGGTGTGGGTTCACAGTGTGGCGCATATTTGTAACAGTGTTAAACTTGTTTATACGGCCACCCTCAGTGTGACCTGCATGGTTGTTGACCAAGTATGCCTTGCATTCGCTTGTGAGTGTGTGAAAAGAAGTAGATATTATGTGACTGGGCCGGCACGCAAAGGCAGTGCCAGGTTGATGCTTGCTCAATAAATGACGCTAGCAAGTAAAGGTTTGCAAGCAAGCCCAAAACTTTGATGTCCCATAGAGAATAGGGATGTCCGATAATGGCTTTTTGCCGATATCCGATATTCCGATATTGTCCAAATCTTAATTACCGATACTGATATCAACCGATACCGATATATACAGTCGTGGAATTAACATATTATTATGCCTAATTTGGACAACCAGGTATGGTGAAGATAAGGTCTTTTTTTTTAAATTAATAAAATAAAATAAGATAAATAAATTAAAAACATTTTCTTGAATAAAAAAGAAAGTAAAACAATATAAAAACAGTTACATAGAAACTAGTAATGAATGAAAATTTGTAAAATTAACTGTTAGTACTATTCTAAATCATGTGTGCTTACGGACTGTATCCCTTGCAGACTGTATTGATATATATTGATATATAATGTAGGAAGCAGAATATTAATAACAGAAAGAAACAACACTTTTGTGTGAATGAGTGTAAATGGGGGAGGGAGGTTTTTTGGCTTGGTGCACTAATTGTAAGTGTATCTTGTGTTTTTTATGTGGATTTAATAAAAAAAAAAAAATGATCGGACATCTCTAATTGAGAATATAGAAAATTACACACGGCGCTCAAAAATCCGTCAAAATGCTTTAGTACGACTTTGGGAAGCTACAAAAACGCACCACTTGATGGATTGTCGGGAGCATTACGATTACCATAGTCAGACGTACTGTGCTTCAACATACAGTATTATTATGGTGTGTGTACAAGGACCCCAAAATGGCACCTATTAGGAGACTATATCTGGCGTTTTGTTTCGCAATATCATGCAAAACCAACTTTACTCACCTTCTGATACCTGCTGATGTGTATTTGGGATCTGCATAAGTCCTGAAAATGTGCGCGAGTCCGCCATTGTAGTCAATAAACGACTTATTTTTCTCTATCCTCTTGTTGTGGGGCGATCGTCCTCCGCTGGTGCCATTTCTAATACAAAGTAGCGTACAGTTCTAACATATATCTCTCAGTAGACTCGCTATGGAAGCGCTAAAAACTACCACTACAAAAAATACACTACCGTTCAAAAGTTTGGGGTCACATGTAAATGTCCTTATTTTTGAAGGAAAAGCACTGTACTTTTCAATGAAGATAACTTTAAACTAGTCTTAACTTGAAAGAAATACACTCTATACATTGCTAACGTGGTAAATGACTATTCTAGCTGCAAATGTCTGCTTTTTGGTGCAATATCTACATAGGTGTATAGAGGCCCATTTCCAGCAACTATCACTCCAGTGTTCTAATTAGAGATGTCCGATAATATCGGCCTGCCGATATTATCGGCCGATATATGCGTTAAAATGTAATATCGGAAATTATCGGTATCGGTTTTTTTATTATCGTATCGGTTTGCTTTTTTTTGTTTGTTTTTTTAATTTATTAAATTAACATAAAAAACACAAGATACACTTACAATTAGTGCACCAACCCAAAAAACCTCCCTCCCCCATTTACACTCATTCACACAAAAGGGTTGTTTCTTTCTGTTATTAATATTCTGCTTCCTACATTATATATCAATATATATCAATACAGTCTGCAAGGGATACAGTCCGTAAGCACACATGATTGTGCGTGCTGCTGCTCCACTAATAGTACTAACCTTTAACACTTCCTTTGACTCGTTTTCATTCATTACTAGTTTCTATGTAACTGTTTTTATATTGTTGTACTTTCTTTTTTATTCAAGAAAATGTTTTTAATTTAGTTATCTTATTTTATTTGATTCATTTTTTTAAAAAGTACCTTATCTTCACCATACCTGGTTGTCCAAATTAGGCATAATAATGTGTTAATTCCACGACTGCATATATCGGTTGATATCGGTATTGGTTGATATCGGTATCGGTAATTAAAGAGTTGGACAATATCGGAATATCGGATATCGGCAAAAAGCCATTATTGGACATCCCTAATCTAAACTTTACCACTGCTGGTAGTTTTTTCTATGTTTGTATTGAATAAGTTGTAGTTGTATTTATTTCAGTATAAAAGTGTCAAAAGTGTTTTGCTTGGGTCATGAAATGATGATAATGATATTTAACGCTTAAATCTCTGGAGTCTACATCAACTTCACATCTATTCCTCATTTCAAAATGTTTTAGTTTTTTTTATGTTGTTTTTTTGTTTGTTTGTTTTCCGCCCTTTTTTGTCAAATAAAACTATGTTTTTTTTATGGCAAACACACAAAATATGCAAAATTTTCCACCAAAAATATTGTTCTTAGTGTAATATTTGATGTGAAGTAATGGGAACCTTGGATAGGTCAATAATTCATAATAACATTGATTTTGATTCAATATTATGTTTTGAGCAATGACAGTTTGAAAGAAAAAAAAAAACAGCTTTGTTTTATTAGTCAACATTGCAACTTTATCTAAATTATATTTCACCTTTAAGCTTTTTTATTTCACTTTTGTTATGTTTTTGTTTATTTGAATAGTATTTTTAGAATGTGCCGTGGGCCGCAAAAGGTAAAAAAAAATAAAAAAATCTGCGTCCTTTCTGATTTCAATGCGTTAAAAAGACCCATAAAGTGCGTTGACGCCAACTCTGCTTGACAGTATAACAAAATAAGTCACACTTATATTCTGTAACATTCACAGTTTTGGAAAAAAGTGCAGAGGTAGAACTAATCAAAATAACTAGAGATGTCCGATAATATCGGTCTGCCGATATTATCGGCCGATAAATGCGTTAAAATGTAATATCGGAAATTATCGGTATTGGTTATTTTATTATCAGTATCGGGTTTTTTTTGTTTGTTTTTTTTATTAAATCCACATAAAAAACACAAGATACACTTACAATTAGTGCACCAACCCAAAAAACCTCCCTCCCCCATTTACACTCATTCACACAAAAGGGTTGTTTCTTTCTGTTATTAATATTCTGCTTCCTACATTATATATCAATATATATCAATACAGTCTGCAAGGGATACAGTCCGTAAGCACACATGATTGTGCGTGCTGCTGCTCCACTAATAGTACTAACCTTTAACAGCTAATTTTACTAATTCTCATTAATTACTAGTTTCTATGTAACTGTTTTTATATTGTTGTACTTTCTTTTTTATTCAAGAAAATGTTTTTAATTTATTTATCTTATTTTACTAATTTTTTTAAAAAGTACCTTATCTTCACCGTACATGGTTGTCCAAATTAGGCATAATAATGTGTTAATTCCACGACTGTATATATCGGTTGATATCTGTATCGGTTGATATCGGTATCGGTAATTAAAGAGTTGGACAATATTGGAATATCGGATATCGGCAAAAAGCCATTATCGGACATCCCTAGTTCTAATGGTACAATGTGTTTGCTCATTGGCTCAGAAGGCTAATTGATGATTAGAAAACCCTTGTGCAATCATGTTCACACATCTGAAAACACTTTAGCTCGTTACAGAAGCTAAGAAACTGACCTTCCTTTGAGCAGATTGACTTTCTGGAGCATCACATTTGTGGGCTCAATTAAACGTTGAAAATGGCCAGAAAAAGAGAACTTTCATCTGAAACTCGACAGTCTATTCTTGTTCTTAGAAATGAAGGCTATTCCACTAAATTGTTTGGGTGACCCCAAACTTTTGAACGGTAGTGTATGACTGAGCGAAGACGTGTGAAGAGACGGTGAGAAAGCGGTCTGTAAAACATATTATATGCCACATTTGGCATGACATGTTATGTAGACCACAAGGAAGTATAGTAAAAGTGAACTCACTGAGATGTTGACAAGGCCTGTCAGCTGCATGTCTTTGTACACCAAGCGGACATAATGTGGGCCTTTTTTATGTTTGCTTTCCCCCCTAAAAAGCCCTTCCAAGGCAACCAGGTGTGTGATTGGCCGACTGGCGAGGAGGAACGTCAATGTCTAATTGGGCTTGCGGGCTCGCTGTGTTTACTCGGCTTGACGTTGTGACAAGACACATTTTCCACTGACACGCGCACGGCCGTCTCCTCGTCTCAAGTGTGAGCGTTCAGTCGTGAAGCTGCCGTTTGCCACCTTTAAGTAAACGCCGCGGTGACACACCTTTCATCTAGTTCAAACAAAAGCACGTGTTCACGTACTTGCGGGGATTAAGTTGATCGATTAGCTGCCGGCAGGAATGTTACAGCGCAGCAACTCAGGCACAAGACAACGTTGGTTGTACGTACATGTCCTTTAAAACTGACTTGGAAACAACGTTGCGTAATTGTTGTGTTGGTAAGTTGAGACTAGGTTGATGTCTAACGTTGGATCCACGTTGTTGGTTAGAAAATGACCACATTTCAATGTTCAAATCAACATCAGAACCCAACGTTAATTAAACGTCAATCAATTTGTTTCAACGTTGTATTTGTGTTGTAGAATATTGGTTGGGAAATGACCAAAAATCAACGGTCGAATCAACGTCAAAACCCAACATTGATTAAACGTTGTCAAAAAGCATGTTGTTTCAACGTTATGTTTGTGTTGTAGAATATTGGTTGGGAAATGACCAAATTTCAATGGTCAAATCAACGACACAACCTGACACTTAATAAATGTTGTCAAAAAGCATGTTGTTTCAATGTTTGTGTTGTAGAAATATTGGTAGGAAAACTACCAAAATTCAATGATCAAATCAGCGTCAGAACCCAACATTGATTAAACGTTGTGAAAAAAATTGTTATGTTTGTGTTGTAGAATATTGGTTGGTAGGAAAACTACCAAAATTCAATGTTCAAATCAACGTCAGAACCCAACATTGAATAAACGTTGTCAAAAAGCATGTTGTTTCAACGTTGTATTTGTGTTGTAGAATATTGGTTGGGAAATGACCAAATTTCAATGGTCGAATCAACATCACAACCCAACATTGATTAACGTAAAAAAAAAATTAGTTTCAACGTTATGTTTGTGTTGTAGAATATTGGTTGGTAGTAAATGACCAAAATTCAATGTTAAATCAACCTAAGAACCCAACATTGAATAAACATTGTCAAAAAGCATGTTGTTTCAACGTTGTATTTGTGTTGTAGAATATTGGTTGGAAAATGACCAAAAATCAACGGTCAAATCAACGTCAGAACCCAACATTGATCAAATGTCGTCAAAAAGCATGTTGTTTCAATGTTGTGTTTGTGTTGTAGAATATTGGTTGGGAAATGACCAAAATTCAACGTTAAATCAACCTCAGAACCCAACATTGATTAAACGTTTTCAAAAAGCATGTTGTTTCAACGTTGTATTTGTGTTGTAGAATATTGGTTGGGAAATAACCAAATTTCAATGGTCGAATCAACGTCAGAACCTGACATTGATTAACGTAAAAAAAAATTTGTTTCAACGTTGTATTTGTGTTGTAGAATATTGGTTGGTAGTAAATGACCAAATTTCAATGGTCGAATCAACATCAGAACCCAACATTGATTAAACGTCGTCAAAAAGCATGTTGTTTCAACGTTGTATTTGTGTTGTAGAATATTGGTTGGGAAATGACCAAATTTCAATGGTCGAATCAACGTCAGAACCTGACATTGATTAACGTAAAAAAAAATTAGTTTCAACGTTGTATTTGTGTTGTAGAATATTGGTTGGTAGTAAATGACCAAATTTCAATGGTCAAATCAACGTCACAACCTGACACTTAATAAATGTTGTGAAAAAGCATGTTGTTTCAATGTTTATGTTGTGGAAATATTGGTAGTAAAACTATAAAAATTCAATGATCAAATCAGCGTCAGAACCCAACATTGATTAAACGTTGTGAAAAAAATTGTTATGTTTGTGTTGTAGAATATTGGTTGGGAAATTACCAAAATTCAATGTCAAATCAACGTCAGAACCCAGCATTGATTAAACGTTGTCAAAAAGCATGTTGTTTTAACGTTGTGTTTGTGTTGTAGAATATTGGTTGGGAAACGACCAAATTCAATGTTAAAACAACCTCAGAACCCAACATTGATTAAGGTAAAAAAAAAAAATTGTTTCAACATTATGTTTGTGTTGTAGAATATTGGTTGGTAGTAAATGACCAAAATTCAATGTTAAATCAACCTCAGAACCAACATTGATTAAATGTTGTGAAAAAGCATGTTGTTTCAATGTTTGTGTTGTAGAATATTGGTAGGAAAACTACCAAAATTCAATGGTCAAATCAGCGTCAGAACCCAACATTGATTAAACGTTGTGGAAAAAATTGTTATGTTTGTGTTGTAGAATATTGGTTGGTAGGAAAACTACCAAATTTCAATGGTCAAATCAATGTCAGAACCCAACATTGAATAAATGTTGTCAAAAAGCATGTTGTTTCAATGTTGTATTTGTGTTGTAGAATATTGGTTGGGAAATTAACAAAATTCAACGTTAAATCAACCTCAGAACCCAACATTGATTAAACGTTGTCAAAAAGCATGTTGTTTCAATGTTTGTGTTGTAGAAATATTGGTAGGAAAACTACCAAAATTCAATGATCAAATCAACGTCAGAACCCAATATTGATTAAACGTTGTGAAAAAAATTGTTATGTTTGTGTTGTAGAATATTGGTGGGAAATAACCAAAATTCAACGTTAAATCAAGCTCAGAACCCAACATTGATTAAATGTTGTCAAAAAGCTTGTTGTTTCAATGTTTGTGTTGTAGAAATATTGGTAGGAAAACTACCAAAATTCAATGATCAAACCAACGTCAGAACCCAACATTGATTAAACGTTGTCAAAAAGCATGTTGTTTCAACGTTGTGTTTGTGTTGTAGAATATTGGTTGGGAAATTACCTAATTTCAACGGTCTTATCAACGTCAGAACCTGACATTGATTAAACGTTGTCAAAAAGCATGTTGTTTCAACGTTGTGTTTGTGTTGTAGAATATTGGTTGGAAATGACCTAATTTCAACGTCGCAACCTAACATTGATTAAACGTCGTAAAAAATAATGTTGTTTCAAAGTTAGGTTTGAGTTGCTCAACGTCAGGACCTAATTCAACAACGTTCTCAACGTTGTTTCAATGTCTTGTGCCTGCTGCGATGGCCCCGCTCGTCACGGTTTACCTGACACATGAAACGTGACAAATTAAGGAGTGTCTTATCCATTTTAGTGGGGTGTTGAATATCTCAAAATGTGTTTTGCGGCAATTCCGACTTGGACCACAGCTATGCAGGGTGGCGCTTTCTATCGTTTTCAGCAGAATGTATGAGTGCAGCAGGGCTCACCTGCAGGATCCTGCGCAGGGACTCCAGGTAGCTGCGCTCGCTCTGGATGACGGAGCCCAGGATGTGGCGCCGGACAACCTGGCAAAGACAACACAGTTAGTGACTAAGAGGACGCCGCCATCAAGACAACACAGTTAGTGACTAAGAGGACGCCGCCATCAAGACAACACAGTTAGTGACTAAGAGGACGCCGCCATCAAGACAACACAGTTAGTGACTAAGAGGACGCCGCCATCAATGGAGTCCCGACCTGGTGGCTGGTCAGCCCCTCTGGCATGGCGCTCAGCTGCGGGGGCGGGTGCTTCACGTCCGACACGACCACTTCCAGGTAGCCTGCGTCGTCCTCCTCTTCTGTTCCAGACACACAAAAGGATTGCTATCAAGCACAGGAAGTAGGGATGTTGTCTAAAATGGAGCGATCCACCCATATCTGGCATTTTGACGTATCAGCCGATATTTATTTACTTACTCACATACACCAGCAGATACACACATGATAATGGTATTTAGTATTCAAAAGATGGTAAGTTAGTAGTAATCACCGGCAGGGGGGTCAACATTTTCTATTTTCTAATGTGTAAAGATTCTTAATTGATAAAAAAAAATCTATAGTTTTCCCCCCAAAATCTGTCCTGTCCTTTATTAAATGTTTAGGTAGAATGTTATCAAACCAAACCTGTATTATTTTAAGTAATATAGAAATGTATCAGAGCTGTATATCTAGTTTAATGTTCAATGTTATTAAAAAAGTATGGATTTTGAATCGAGAATCAATTTCTGAATCGAATCGTTACCCCCAAGAATTTGATTGATTGATCGAAACTTTTATTAGTAGATTGCACAGTACAGTACATATTCTGTACAATTGACCACTAAATGGTAACACCCCAATAAGTTGTTCAACTTGTTTAAGTTGGGGTCCACGTAAATCAATTCATGGTAAATCGAATCCAATCGTGTGGTACCCAAAGATTCACGGCCCTAATCAGCAGATACAGAGATGATACCAGTATTTACTATAAAAAAATCAATCAATCAATCAAAAGTTTATTCATATAGCTCTTAATCACAAGTGTCTCAAAGGGCTGCACAAGCCACAACAATAGTGATAAGTAACGAGTCAATTAGTAGTAATGACTAGTAGGGGTGTCAAAAAAAATCTATTTTATACATACATGTTTTTTTTTTACTTTTAACACCTAAATCTCTAGATCAACTTAAGATCTATCTGTAGATTATACGTTTTGATTGTTTTATTTTTGTTTATGACCTTTTTGTCGAAGAAAACCTTTTTTATGGCAAACACACAAAATATGCAATATTTTTACCCCCCAAAAAAGGTCAATGTGGAATATTTGTGTTAGGTAATTGGTGCTTCTAATATGTCAATAATTCATAACAACATTGATTTTGATGCCTTATTATTTATTTATTTATTTATTTATTTTTTTTAATTTTTTTTAATTTATTTATTTATTTATTTTTTTAAATTGCATTTTTTTTTCATTTCTGCTAAAATTCTGGGGATCCAAAAGGGCCCCTCTTAAAAATTCATACATGTTTTTTTTACTTTTAACACCTAAGTCTTTACATCTACTTAAGATCTATCTGTAGATTATACATTTTGATTGTTTTATTTTTGTTAATGACCTTTTTGTCGAAGAAAAGCTTTTTTATGGCAAACACACAAAACATGCAATACCCCCCCCGGGCCCCCCCCCCCCCCCCAAAAAAAAGGTCAAAGTGGAATATTTGTGTTAGGTAATTGGTGCTTCTAATATGTCAATAATTCATAACAACATTGATTTTGATGCCTTATTTCTTTTTCTTTTTTAAATTGCATTTTTTTTTCATTTCTGCTAAAATTCTTGGAGATCAAAAGGGCCCCTCTTAAAAATTCATATATGTTTTTTTTTTTACTTTTAACACCTAAGTCTTTAGATCTACTTAAGATCTATCTGTAGATTATACGTTTTGATTATGTTTTATTTTTGTTTATGACCTTTTTGTCGAAGAAAACCTTTTTTATGGCAAACACACAAAATATGCAATATTTTTCCCGCCCCAAAAAAGGTCAAAGTGGAATATTTGTGTTAGGTAATTGCCGCTTCTAATATGTCAATAATCATAACAACATTGATTTTTTTTTTTTTTTTTTTTTTTTAAATGGCAGTTTGGGTTATTTCCGCTAAAATTCTTGGGGATCCACAAGGGCCCCACTTATAAAAGTCATACACATTTGTATTTACTTTTAACACTTAAGTCTCTAAATCCACTTAAGATCTATGCGTCGATTGTAAATTGTGATCATTTTTTTCATGTTTTCTTTTTGTTTGTTTTATGACCTTTTTTATGGCAAACACACACAATATGCAATATTTTTCCCACCCCAAAAAAGGTCAAAGTGGAATATTTGTGTTAGGTAATTGGTGCTTCTACTAGGTCAATCATTCATAACAACATTGATTTTGATGCTTTTTTTTTTTTTCATTCATGCTAAAATTCTTGGGGATCCAAAAGGGCCCCTTTTATAAAATGCATACATGTTTTTTTTACTTTTAACACTTAAGTCTCTAAATCCACTTAAGATCTATCTGTAGATTATAATTGTGATTATTTTTTCATGTTTTCTTTTTGTTTGTTTTATGACCTTTTTTATGGCAAACACACAAAATATGCAATATTTTCCCGCCCCAAAAAAGGTCAAAGTGGAATATTTGTGTTAGGTAATTGCTGCTTCTAATATGTCAATAATTCATAACAACATTGATTTTGATGCTTTTTTTTTTTTTTTTTAATGATTTTTTTTTTCATTTCCGCTAAAAATTCTTGGAGATCAAAAGGGCCCCTCTTAAAAATTCATACATGTTTTTTTTTTTACTTTTAACACCTAAGTCTTTAGATCTACTTAAGATCTATCTGTAGATTATACGTTTTGATTATGTTTTATTTTTGTTTATGACCTTTTTGTCGAAGAAAACCTTTTTTTATGGCAAACACACAAAATATGCAATATTTTTCCACCCCCAAAAAGGTCAAAGTGGAATATTTGTGTTAGGTAATTGGCGCTTCTACTAGGTCAATAATTCATAACAACATTGATTTTGATGCATTATTTTTTCAAATGGCAGTTTGGGGTTTTTCCGCTAAAATTCTTGGGGATCCACAAGGGCCCCACTTATAAAAGTCATACACATTTGTATTTACTTTTAACACTTAAGTCTCTAAATCCACTTAAGATCTATGCGTCGATTATAAATTTTGATCATTTTTTTCATGTTTTCTTTTTGTTTGTTTTATGACCTTTTTTATGGCAAACACACAAAATATGCAATATTTTCCCGCCCCAAAAAAGGTCAAAGTGGAATATTTGTGTTAGGTAATTGCTGCTTCTAATACATCAATAATTCATAACAACATTGATTTTGATGCATTATTTTATTTATTTGTAATTGCATTTTTTTTTTTCATTTCTGCTAAAATTCTTGGGGATCCAAAAGGGCCCCTTTTATAAAATTCATACATGTTTTTTTTTTTACTTTTAACACTTAAGTCTCTAGATCAACTTAAGATCTATCAGTAGATTATAAATTGTGATTGTTTTTTCATGTTTTCTTTTTGTTTGTTTTATTACTTTTTTATGGCAAACACAAAATATGCAATATTTTTCCCACCCCAAAAAAGGTCAAAGTGGAATATTTGTGTTAGGTAATTGGCGCTTCTACTAGGTCAATCATTCATAACAACATTGATTTTGATGCATTATTATTTTCTTTTTTTTTTTTTTAAATTGCATTTTTTTTTCATTTCCGCTAAAATTCTTGGGGATCCAAAAGGGCCCCTTTTATAAAATTCATACATGTTTTTTTTTACTTTTAACACCTAAGTCTTTACATCTACTTAAGATCTATCTGTAGATTACACGTTTTGATTATGTTTTATTTTTTCTTTATGACCTTTTTGTCGAAGAAAACCTTTTTTATGGCAAACACACAAAACATGTAATATTTTCCCACCCCAAAAAAGGTCAAAGTGGAATATTTGTGTTAGGTAATTGGCGCTTCTACTAGGTCAATCATTCATAACAACATTGATTTTGATGCATTATTATTTTTTAAACAATGGCAGTTTTGCCTGGCAGCTTTGTGTTATTAAAGTCAACATTGCAACTAATTCACGTTACTTTTCACCTGTTTACCCTTTTATTCCACTGTTTTTTGTATTTTTATAGTATTTGTATTATGTGCCCCAGACCGCACTTTGGACACCCCTAATGGAGTTCCTCTTAAAAAGCCAAAGCTGCTTCACATTAAAAGGTTGTTTGGAGAGCTTGTTGCCACATAAAAAAAGCCAAATGGAATTGGACTGGGATCAAGAACCGAGTTGGCGCTGCGCTCTTTCTGGCAGGGAATTGTTGACTTTGGCACGCAGGTGCAGAGAAAAGTAAAAAGTTGGAGAAATAAATCCTCCGGTCGCTACTTTACCGATGGTGTCTTTCCGCTGGAGGAAGGAAACTTTACGCATGACGGCTATTCTGGTCTTCTCCAGCCCATCCTTGGTTCCGCTCCTCGCCGCCTTCATGAGCTGCTGCACCTGCAGGGGGGAGGGGGGGGGGGAGCATCATATATCGGAGGCTTGACGGCCCGGAGACGACTGAGTGGGAATCCCGGGTCGGATGATGGCGGGTTAGCGGGGGTCGTGTGAGTAACGCTACTGAGGGGATTCCGCCGTCCTCAAAGTGGACCCGGAGCCTGGCAACCAGACCCAGAATAGACCCAGAATAGACCCAGACGCACATCACTTAGCGTATTTTTAGATGCAAAGTAGGTCACTCCTTGCCGTGTTAGGGAATCAAACATACACATTACCGTGCATCCCATTTCTTACTAATCCACCGATTATCGGCGCCGATATTTGGCATTTTGACGTACATCAGTAACGGCCTCTTTTTATTCACCCTCACCACAAGGGAACTACATTAGCAGATACAATATAGTCCCTAAATTCCAGACTATAAGCCACTACTTTTTTCCCTACGCTTGAACCGTGCGGCTAAATTATGGTTTTTCTCCGCTGACGGCCATGATGCAAATAGTTGTCATTAAACACAAGCAAAGACACTGAAATGTTGTGCTATGGCGCCACCTTTTGGTGGAGTTCGCTCACTGCAGGGGAATTCCTGCTATTTAACGCTTTGAACCGGAAGTAAAAGTGCCGTTCCTTCCCTGTTCTGGCCGTCCATAGCGTTTCTACTCGTACGGATTCTTCACTCATCACTCCAAGCCACGTTTGTACGTTTTACAATATAACTAAAACAATTCTTACTTACTAACCCGTCCCATGTGTGACGTCTGTATTTGTACGTGCTGTCGTAACGTACTCAAGCTAGCGTCGTTGGGATTAGCTAACATGTTAACACGTTTACGAGAGTTCTTCTAAGATTCTGTGACTGGATAACCGGGGCTGTCCCGATACAGCTTTTCCACTTCTGATACGATACCAAGAATGGTGTGTTTGCCGATACTGTAATCTACCCAATATGATATCAGCACAAATTATACATACTTTTATTATTGGCAAGTGAAATAACTCCGAGAACAAAAGAAGATATAAAAAACTCCAACCTAAGACAGATGAATGCTTTGAAGAGGCGTGGAAAAGTGTTTTTGGCAATGCCTTGTATTCAAAAGTTGAATGTTCTGGATACACTTCTGCCTCGGAGGCTTTGTTTGGTTCCAACGCTTTGAACCCTGCGGCTTATGAAACGGTGCAGCCAATTCATGGATTTTCCCCCGCTAACCGCCATAAAGTTTTGTATTCAACAAATAGTTTCCATATTACACCGACAGAGACACGGAAAAGGTGTGTTGTTATTTGTGCTATGGCGCCATTTGTTGAGCGAGGTGCTGCCGGTTAAAAATGCACTTCCTGTTTTGTGCCTTAAACCGGAAATATTAGTCAATAGCGTTTCTGCTTGAAAAGATTCTTAATTGATCACTCCAAGCAACGTTTGTAAGTTTTACAATATAACTACAACAATTCTTACTCACTAAACACAAGCAAAGTTACTGAAACGGTGTGTTATTGTTTGTGCTATGGCGCCACCTTTGTGTCGAGTTGGCTCACTGTAGGTGAATTCCTGCTATTTAAAGCTTTGAACCGGAAGTAGAAGTGCAGTTCCTTCCCTCTTCTGGCCGTCCATAGCGTTTCTACACGTATGAATTCTTCATTCATCACTCCAAGCAATTTTTGTAAGTTTTACAATATAACTAAAACAATTCTTACTTACTAAACCGCCCCATGTGTGATGTCTGTAGGGGTGTTTTCACGCGTATTTGCACGTGTTAGCGTAATGTAATCAAGCTGGCGTCGTTGGGATTCGCTAACGTGCTAACACGTTTATGAGTGTCTGTGTTAGTATTATTAATTTACAATGGCATTCTTTTTGTATTGTTTCACTTTCACAAATTCCTCAGTAAATTCACCAAAACGTCATTGTGGAGTTATTGAGTCTGTTTAGCTGATTGGAGAGCTAGCTTGCGCAGCTAGTGGGTCCATGACCATGACTTCTGTTTCATTTGATCAGCCGTTTTACTGCCCTGTTACAGACACCCTTTGGAAACAATTAAGGTATGTAAATAAACATTTAAAAAATATTCCTGTGTAAATGACTCATTTTAAACATTTCTATCTATCATTTCTATATATGGAAAATAATGCAAATGGTTTTTACTGAACACAAGCAGAGACATTGAAAAGGTGTGTTATTGTTTGTGTTATGGCGCCATCTTTTGGATGAGTTCGCTTACTGCAGGTGCAGTGCTTTAAACCGGAAGTACGGGTGCCGTTTTCTCTACTCATCGTCCATACCGTTGCTACTCGTATGGATTCTTCATTCATCAATCCAAGCAACGTTTGTAAGTTTTACAATATAACTAAAACTATTGCTAAAAAAAAACTATCACTAACTAGTGTTTTCATGCATATTTGTACATGCTATCGTAATGTAATGACACTAGCGTCATTAGCATTAGCTAATATGCTAAAGTTTACAAGTGTCTGTTAGTATTATTAACTTAGAATGGCATTATTTTTGTATTGTTTCAGTTTCACAAATCTCTCAGTAAATTCACCAAAACGTCACCGTGGAGTTATCGAGTCTGTTTAGCTGATTGGAGAGCTAGCCCGTGCTGCTAGTGGGTCCATGACCATGACTTCTGTTTTGTTTGATCAGCCGTTTTACTGCCCCGTTACAGACACCCTTTGGAAACAATTAAGGTATGTAAATAAACATTTACAATTACAATTACTGTGTACATAAGTCATTTCACAACGTATAAATCTGCGACTTATAGCCCGGTGTGGCTAATATATGGAAAATATTTTTTCCATCAGAAAATACGGTACACATATGATGCCAGTATTTAGTACATCAAAAAAAGATTGCAATGTCGATGGCCTGTACCCAGTACATCTCTTCTGCTTAACTTTAGAACTTCCATTTGTTTGCCGGGCAATCCCGTTTTTGTCCTTCTCTCCTGGCGTTTTACCGGTTCCGTTTTGTTTGTTTTTGTCCTCCGCCAGCAGCACTCGCGGCGCGGGCTCATTTAAGGAGCGTCCGTTATTCAATCTAATACCAGGATGGACATGAAGATAACAAAAAATATATATTCTGCCAAAAAAACACCAACTTTCTGTAAATAAATGTACGATGCGAATGGCCGCCGCTGTAATTCTTGTTGTTTCTTGCCTCAAACAACGAGAACACAGTCGATGTCCTTGTGTTGAACATACTAGGCCAACAAAGCTGAAAGACTTGTTAGATAAGTAAAGAAGAGCAGGCAGCAGCTCGCACATTCTCCTACTTTCTTTCACAGCCAGGAAGAAATGATGTCAGCCAGCTTGAAAAAATGTCTAATTCCAGAGTGAGTTCTATTTAAATGTTGACAATATCTCACCAGGAAACCTCACAATGTATGAAATCCATCAGCTGTTATTGTGAATAATAATAATAGATTTTGATTGTAAAAAGCACTTTATATTTAGCAAACAACCTCAAAGTGCTACAGTGTATTAAAAAAATAATTTAAAAAAATAAAAAGATAATAAAAATAAATAAAAATAAAAACTAGAACAGCCTAAAAGCTAGAACTAGTACGCACATATCTTAAAAAAGGCTTTTTTTTAAAAAGGAGGTAGAAAAATGCCGTATTTATACCAATATTCTCAAGATTTGCATATTTTGAAATGCAAATGTTGCTCTTCTTAGACACACGTAATTAAACACCCTTGATTTTTATTGCTGCTAAATTAAGCACAACATTACAACATTATGTCGCTACGGTTTCTCTAAAATAATGTTAAAAAACAACTCAATGTGTCCTATTCATGTTTAAATAACCTGCTGCCTCCAAATATCAGTCATCGGCCTCCTTGACTACTAATAAACTTTATGTTGTTATTATTATTATGATTATTGGCTTTCATCTAGTTTGCACTTTGTCTCTATTATTACTATTATCATTATTATCGACTCCTCTTTGCCTTATTCTTTTTATTTTCCTATTTTAATGATGTTAGATCTGTGTTGTTGTTGTTGTTGTTGTTGTTGTTGTTGTTGTTGTTGTTGTTGTTGTTGTTGTTGTTGGGGACAAATGTTGTAAATGAGCTTCGGCTACAAACACTATGATGCATACATTGGATAACTGTTTCAGATATCTATGTTTCTGAGTCTGTCCCTAAACCTTTATTATTATTATAATCGATACGGGCCCTGAAAACAACCCAATGGGTGGATCTCTAATCCTGATCTGGTGTGCTTTGCAGCAGGATCATTAGACTTATGGTTGGACTCACCTAGAAACCCAGCATGCTCCTTCAGAGGACAAACACATGTTGCAGTGGAAAGCAGTGAGAGGAAGTTAGACAGTCACCCAAAACAGCCTCTTGTCACTATACTGCCTCCTGGTGGTCACTATACTGCCTCCTGGTGGTCACTATACTGCCTCCTGGTGGTCAGTAGACTGTCTCCTGGTGGTCACTATACTGCCTCCTGGTGGTCACTATACTGCCTCCTGGTGGTCAGTATACTGTCTCCTGGTGGTCACTATACTGCCTCCTGGTGGTCAGTATACTGTCTCCTGGTGGTCACTATACTGCCTCCTGGTGGTCAGTATACTGCCTCCTGGTGGTCACTATACTGCCTCCTGGTGGTCACTATACTGCCTCCTGGTGGTCACTATACTGCCTCCTGGTGGTCAGTATACTGCCTCCTGGTGGTCACTATACTGCCTCCTGGTGGTCAGTATACTGCCTCCTGGTGGAAAAGTGTATTTATTTCCATAATTCCATTCAAAAAGTTCCATAGATTATAGATTTAGGGCCCACAATTTAAACGATTTCAAGTATTTAGTTGATTATTTGTACATAATTATCAGGCATGTGATTTGAACTTAGTGAAGAAGACTGTAAATAAGCCAGGGGTCTGTCTGGGGGCCACACCTCCATTTCTACCATTCTAAGTCAATTGGCCATTTTTCTAACTTGCACTATTTCCACATATTTTCCACCTTCCACTCATCCTGGACATCCAAACTAGCATTTTTATGAGTTCGAAAAAATTCCAGGAATTCCCAGAAATCCCCGCTTTACCCGAAATTCTTACATTTCCAGGAAGTTCCCATTGAAATGAATGGGACATTTTTTCCAAGTTGCACAATTCCCACATTTTTCAAGCTATTCAAAGCATTCCAACATCAACACATTCCACTCATCCTGGACATTCAAGCTATCATTTTACACATTCAACACATTTCCAGGAATTCCCGTTTTTTGGTAACCTATTTCCACCCTTATTAAATTCAACTACTCCTTTCACATTTTTCAACCTATTTCACCGTCAAAACACTCCTCATATTCAGGACAAAAAACAAGTTGGTTAAGGAACTACAAAAATTCCCGGTTTTCTCGAAATTCCAGGAATTTCTCAAATAAAAACTGTAACTAATTCAACATTTCTTGACCAATTTGAAAAATTCCAACACCAACAAATTCAGCTCATTTAGGACATTAATGCTCCCAATCATTTTAAAAAAAAATCCCGCTTTTCCCGAAATTCTTACAATTCCAGGAAGTTACCATTGAAATGAATGGGGCATTTTTCCAAGTTGCACAATTCCCACATTTTTCAACCTATTCAAAGCATTCCAACATCAACACATTCCACTCATCCTGGACATTCAAGCTATCATTTTACACATTCAACACATTTCCAGGAATTCCCGTTTTTTGGTAACCTATTTCCACCCTTATTAAATTCAACTACTCCTTTCACATTTTTCAACCTATTTCACCGTCAAAACACTCCTCATATTCAGGACAAAAAACAAGTTGGTTAAGGAACTACAAAAATTCCCGGTTTTCTCGAAATTCCAGGAATTTCTCAAATAAAAACTAACTAATTCAACATTTCTTGACCAATTTGAAAAATTCCAACACCAACAAATTCAGCTCATTTAGGACATTAATGCTCCCAATCATTTTCAAAAAAATCCCGCTTTTCCCGAAATTCTTACATTTCCAGGAAGTTACCATTGAAATGAATGGGGCATTTTTCCAAGTTGCACAATTCCCACATTTTTCAACCTATTCAAAGCATTCCAACATCAACACATTCCACTCATCCTGGACATTCAAACTATCATTTTACACATTCAACACATTTCCAGGAACTACTCATTTCACATTTTTAACCCATTTTTAACCCATTTTTAACCCATTTTTAACCCATTCCACCTTCAACACATTCCACTCATCCTGGACATTCAAACTATCATTTTACACATTCAACACATTTCCAGGAATTCCCGTTTTTTGGTAACCTATTTCCACCCTTATTAAATTCAACTACTCCTTTCACATTTTTCAACCTATTTCACCGTCAAAACACTCATATTCAGGACAAAAAACAAGTTGGTTAAGGAACTACAAAAATTCCCGGTTTTCTCGAAATTCCAGGAATTTCTCAAATAAAAACTGTAACTAATTCAACATTTCTTGACCAATTTGAAAAATTCCAACACCAACAAATTCAGCTCATTTAGGACATTAATGCTCCCAATCATTTTCAAAAAAATCCCGCTTTTCCCGAAATTCTTACATTTCCAGGAAGTTACCATTGAAATGAATGGGGCATTTTTCCAAGTTGCACAATTCCCACATTTTTCAACCTATTCAAAGCATTCCAACATCAACACATTCCACTCATCCTGGACATTCAAACTATCATTTTACACATTCAACACATTTCCAGGAACTACTCATTTCACATTTTTAACCCATTTTTAACCCATTTTTAACCCATTTTTAACCCATTTTTAACCCATTCCACCTTCAACACATTCCACTCATCCTGGACATTCAAACTATCATTTTACACATTCAACACATTTCCAGGAACTACTCATTTCACATTTTTAACCCATTTCAAGCGGTCCACCGTCAAAACACTCCTCATATTCAGGACAAAAAACAAGTTGGTTAAGGAACTAGAAAAATTCCCGGTTTTCCCGAAATTCCAGGAATCTCTCAATTAAAAACTGTAACTACTTCAACATTTCTTGACCAATTTGAACAATTCCAACACCAACAAATTCAGCTCAATCAGGACATTCATGCTACTAATCGTTTTCAAAATAATCCCGCTTTTCCCGAAATTCTTACATTTCCAGGAAGTTCCCATTGAAATGAATGGGGCATTTTTCCAAGTTGGACAATTCCCACATTTTTCAAGCTATTCAAAGCATTCCAACATCAACACATTCCACTCATCCTGGACATTCAAACTATCATTTTACACATTCAACACATTTCCAGGAATTCACGTTTTTTGGTAACCTATTTCCAACCTTCTTAAGTTCAACTACTCCTTTCACATTTTCCAACCCATTTCACCGTCAAAAGACTCCTCATATTCAGGAAAAAAAACAAGTTGGTTAAGGAACTAGAAAAATTCCCAGTTTTCCCGAAATTCCAGGAATTTCTCAATTAAAAACTGTAACTAATTCAACATTTCTTGACCAATTTGAAAAATTCCAACACCAACCAATTCAGCTCATTTAGGACATTAATGCTCCCAATCATTTTCAAAAAAATCCCACTTTTCCCGAAATTCTTACATTTCCAGGAAGTTCCCATTGAAACGAATGGGACATTTTTCCAAGTTGCACAATTCCCACATTTTTCAAGCTATTCAAACCATTCCAACATCAACACATTCCACTCATCCTGGACATTCAAACTATCATTTTACACACTCAACACATTTCACAATTCCCACATTTCTCTACCTATTACGTAATTCATTCCAACATCAACACATTCCACTCATCAAACTAACACTTTCCCAAGTTCCAAACCAAATTACGGTTTTCCTGGAAATTCCAACTCTTCAACATTCTGTCAGCATTGGAACATTCACAGCTCATCTAGTTATTCTACTTCTTCTTCTTCTCCAGATTTTGTCGTGCTCTACCTTCCACATTTTTCATCCGATTCGAACCGTTCCAACTTCAAACTGTTCAGCCTATTCGGGAATCGCGGGCTTTCCCTGACACATTCCCAAAATTCCCAAATTTCCCAGAATTGCAGGTTTTTCCCATTCAAATTGTATTGGCCATTTTTCAAACTTCCACCATTTCCACATTTTTCAACCTATTCAAACCATTCCACCATCCTGGACATTCAAACTACCATTTTTACAAGTTCAAAAAATTCCAGGATTTTCCAGAATTTCTGATTTTCCAAAGCCCTATTTCCACCCTTTTTTTCTGACGACTACTCCTCCCACATTTTTCAACCCACTTCAACCGTTCCACCGTCAAAACATTCCTCTTAATTAGTTGTTTTTTGAAGTGGAAAAATTCCCGGTTTTCACGGAATTCCGTAATACCATTTCTCAATTAATCATGTAACTTAAAAAGTTCTCGACCGATTTGAAAAATTCCAACACTGACCATTTCAACTCATTCAGACCATTCAAGTTTTTTTTACCATTTTCAAAAAAATTCTCGATTTTCCCGAAATTCTCTACTACCATTTATTACTTCGACATTTCTTGCCCGATTTGAACAATTCCAACACCAAACAATTCAGCTCATTCAGGACATTCATGCTCCTAGTCATTTTCAAAATAATCCCGCTTTTCCCGAAATTCTTAAATTTCCAGGAAGTTCCCATTGAAATGAATTGGACATTTTTCCAAGTTGCACAATTCCCACATTTTTCAAGCTATTCAAACCATTCCACCTTCAACACATTCCACTCATCCTGGACATTCAAACTACCATTTTTACAAGTTCAAAAAATTCCAGGATTTTCCAGAATTCCTGGTTTTCCAAAGCCCTATTTCCACCCTTTTTTCTGGCGACTACTCCTCCCACATTTTTCAACCCACTTCAACCGTTCCACCGTCAAAACATTCCTCTTAATTAGTTGTTTTTTGAAGTGGAAAAATTCCCGGTTTTCCCGGAATTCCGTAATACCATTTCTCAATTAATCATGTAACTTAAAAAGACCGATTTGAAAAATTCCAACACCGACCATTTCAACTCATTCAGACCATTCAAGTTTTTTTTACCATTTTCAAAAAAATTCTCGATTTTCCCGAAATTCTCTACTACCATTTACTACTTCGACATTTCTTGCCCGATTTGAACAATTCCAACACCAAACAATTCAGCTCATTCAGGACATTCATGCTCCTAGTCATTTTCAAAATAATCCCGCTTTTCCCGAAATTCTTAAATTTCCAGGAAGTTCCCATTGAAATGAATGGGACATGTTTCCAAGTTGCACAATTCTCACATTTTTTTACCTATTCAAACCATTCCAACATCAACACATTCCACTCATCCTGGACATTCAAACTACCATTTTTACAAGTTCAAAAAATTCCAGGATTTTCCAGAATTCCTGGTTTTCCAAAGCCCTATTTCCACCCTTTTTTCTGGCGACTACTCCTCCCACATTTTTTAAAACCCACTTCAACCGTTCCACCGTCAAAACATTCCTCTTAATTAGTTGTTTTTTGAAGTGGAAAAATTCCCGGTTTTCCCGGAATTCCGTAATACCATTTCTCAATTAATCATGTAACTTAAAAAGTTCTCGACCGATTTGAAAAATTCCAACACTGACCATTTCAACTCATTCAGACCATTCAGGTTTTTTTCACCATTTTCAAAATAATCCCGCTTTTCCCGAAATTCTTAAATTTCCAGGAAGTTCCCATTGTAATGAATGGGACATGTTTCCAAGTTGCACAATTCCCACATTTTTCAACCTATTCAAACCATTCCAACATCAACACATTCCACTCATCCTGGACATTCAAACTACCATTTTTACAAGTTCAAAAAAATTCCAGGATTTTCCAGAATTCCTGGTTTTCCAAAGCCCTATTTCCACCCTTTTTTCTGGCGATTACTCCTCCCACATTTTTCAACCCACTTCAACCGTTCCACCGTCAAAACATTCCTCTTAATTAGTTGTTTTTTGAAGTGGAAAAATTCCCGGTTTTCCCGGAATTCCGTAATACCATTTCTCAATTAATCATGTAACTTAAAAAGTTCTCGACCGATTTGAAAAATTCCAACACCGACCATTTCAACTCATTCTGACCATTCAGGGTTTTTTTTTTTACCATTTTCAAAAAAATTCCAGATTTTCCCGAAATTCTCTACTACCATTTACTACTTCGACATTTCTTGCCCGATTTGAACAATTCCAACACCAAACAATTCAGCTCATTCAGGACATTCATGCTCCTAGTCATTTTCAAAATAATCCTGCTTTTCCCGAAATTCTTAAATTTCCAGGAAGTTCCCATTGAAATGAATGGGACATGTTTCCAAGTTGCACAATTCTCACATTTTTCAAGCTATTAAAATAATTCCAACATCAACACATTCCACCATCCTGGACATTCAAACTACCATTTTTACAAGTTCAAAAAAATTCCAGGATTTTCCAGAATTCCTGGTTTTCCAAAGCCCTATTTCCACCCTTTTTTCTGGCGACTACTCCTCCCACAGTTTTCAACCCACTTCAACCGTTCCACCGTCAAAACATTCCTCTTAATTAGTTGTTTTTTGAAGTGGAAAAATTCCCGGTTTTCCCGGAATTCCGTAATACCATTTCTCAATTAATCATGTAACTTAAAAAGTTCTCGACCGATTTGAAAAATTCCAACACCGACCATTTCAACTCATTCTGACCATCCAGGGGTTTTTTTTACCATTTTCAAAAAAATTCCAGATTTTCCCGAAATTCTCTACTACCATTTACTACTTCGACATTTCTTGCCCGATTTGAACAATTCCAACACCAAACAATTCAGCTCATTCAGGACATTCATGCTCCTAGTCATTTTCAAAATAATCCTGCTTTTCCCGAAATTCTTAAATTTCCAGGAAGTTCCCATTGAAATGAATGGGACATGTTTCCAAGTTGCACAATTCTCACATTTTTCAAGCTATTAAAATAATTCCAACATCAACACATTCCACCATCCTGGACATTCAAACTACCATTTTTACAAGTTCAAAAAAATTCCAGGATTTTCCAGAATTCCTGGTTTTCCAAAGCCCTATTTCCACCCTTTTTTCTGGCGACTACTCCTCCCACATTTTTCAACCCACTTCAACCGTTCCACCGTCAAAACATTCCTCTTAATTAGTTGTTTTTTGAAGTGGAAAAATTCCCGGTTTTCCCGGAATTTCGTAATACCATTTCTCAATTAATCATGTAATTTATAAAGTTCTCGACCGATTTGAAAAATTCCAACACCGACCATTTCAACTCATTCAGACCATTCAGGTTTTTTTTTTACCATTTTCAAAATTCCTTCAGGACTTGCCTCTTAAATTGTTGTTTACAGTTCAGATTGGATTGTATTTTGTGCACTCCTTGTTTACATGCTACACACTTATAGCACACTGCCCCCTATTGGTTAGGAGTCAAACCAGCCACAGACCGTTGCTTCAAAACTGCAGAATTTGATGGTTCAGGTTAGACGATTCAAGCCAGCAAGGGTGAAAATGGTAGCCCAGACTGATGTTGACAGTTCTAAACACTTTACAAAAGATATTTTGCTCTTCCAGGGAGATACCTTGATGTCATAGTGGTGCTTGCCAGACAGCTTCATGGCCAGCTCACGCTTGGTCTTGGCACAGCGTTCCCTCAGCCGCCGCACCTCAGGAGAGAGCTACAGGTGTCGGAAGGGAAGGGGGGGCAGGGGGGCGGAGCCAGCGCAAAGAGGTGGAGGACAGGTGGGAAAGGAAAGGGGGAGGGGACAAAGGATGAAAGCGCCACAAACAAGAAGCTGGACGCAGGGAAATAATCACAAGTGCAGCGAGAGGAAGAGTCAAGTGGTTATTCCGTGCGGGTGTTTGATTTATGAGGCGGGCGGGCGGTCGCTCAAAGGTCACCACAAAGCAAACCTGCGATTTGGGCGGTAAACGTGCTTGGCAAAGGAAAAAAGTTAATTGGGTGAAACTAATTAAAAGCAATGTGTTTGGGAAGTAAGGCTGCACTGGGCAAAAAAAAATACTTACAACTTCCTCAGTAATGACTTCTTAAATTCTCCTCTCTGCTCACTGGCTCCAGACGACGGCGGGGGAGTTCTCCCCGCTCGCTGTAATTACCTGAGCCGCTCATACATCACCCCCTTTTGTTTCCCTCTTTGCTAGCTCCGCATCGATTGCGCTCGCCTTGAAGAGCGGAACACGCGGCGGCGCACGTGCAGACGTGTAAAAGATGGCTATTAAGCCGCGGCTCGGGGCGGAGGACTCATATTTGTGTGGCCTCCAGTGGCGCACCCGGGCAGGCGTGACGCCGCCGCCGCCGCACCGCAAGGAGTGGGCCCACAGCGCCATCAAGTGGACCAAGGGTGCAGTGCGCGCATGCAGGAGACAGCAGACACACCGCCATACCACAACATTAGTAGTAGTAGTAGCAGTAGTAGTATTAGTAGTATTAATAATAGTAGTACTGTACTTCATTTTTGACACAATTAATTCCCAATTGTTAGTTTTTAATCAATTAATGCAGGGGTGTCCAAACTTTTTGCCCTGAAGGCTGATCACATGTACATATATATATACACAAACATATATATATATATATATATATATATATATATATATATATATATGTATATATATATATATATATATATATATATATATATATATATATATATATATATATATATATTTATATATATATATGTATGTTATATATATATATATATATATATATATATATATATATATATATATATATATATATATATATATATATATATATATATGTATGTATATATATATATATAAAACATATAGGTGTGTGTGTGTATATATATATACACACCTATATATATATATATATATATATATATATATATATATATATATATATATATATATATATATATATATATATGCATGTACGTATATATATATATATATATATATATATATATATATATATATATGCATGTACGTATATATATATATATATATATATATATATATATATATATATATATATATATATATATACACAAACGTTTGTATGTATATATATATATATATATATATATATACAGTATATGTATATATATATATATATATATATATACACATACAAACGTTTGTATATATATATATATATATATATACGTACATGCATATATACATACACACACATATATATATATATATATATATATATATATATATATATATATATATATATATATATATATATATATACATACATATATATATATATATATATATATATATATAAAAAACATATAGGTGTGTGTGTATATATATATATATATATATATATATATATATATATATATATATATATATATATACACATATATATATGCATATATACATACATACAGTATATATATATATATATATATATATATATATATATATATATATATATATATATATATATATATATATACGTACATGCATATATACATACATACATACATACATATATAGGTGTGTGTATACATACATATATACATATATGTACACATTATATTAATATAATGGATACGCATATAACTAATAATTATTATAATTGAATATTAAGAGTATGTGAAAGTTCGACTCCTACCTTGTTTACTTCCGTGACAACGTCCTTAAAGTTTTGTAATCAGTCAGAAATATCAAGCAGCTAAAATGTACCAAACATAGATAAGTGTGTATTGCATTTTTTCCATCGTACTTTGTAATGGATTTAAATGGGTGTAATTATGAATTTGTACATGATGCATGGAGGTTTTTTTTATAATATCCACAAATTGTGTCATATTGTGTTATGTGTGACCATGTCTAGTGGTTAGATTTATTTATTTCTGTGCACCATGACTAGGGAAGGTTGTTTGCAGTGGGTCATATAAGTGAATGCTGCACTTACTATCATAATTCAAAGCATGATAGGTGGGCATAGAACTGAATTGCCCATGTTGTCCACATGATAGCGGCAAAGTAGCTTTTAATTGACTTGAATTGAAATCTCTAGATTCCTTATTAAACTTATGACATCTCGCCGGCCAAAACTGAAGTTTGGACACCCTTGAATTAATGTAATATTATGCTAAACCCTATTGAGGACTAGGGGTGTCAAAAAAAAAATCGAATTCATCGAAATTCTTATTTGTAACGATTCTTAATCGATTAAAAAAAAATCAGAAATCGATTTTTTTTATTTATGTATTTTCAATCTGTCCCGTCCAACCACTTTATTAAATGTTTGGGTAGAAATGTATCAAACAAAACCAATTTTCTTTTAAGTAATATAGACATTTCTCAGAGCTGTTTGTCTATTTTATGGAGGAGTGTAGTTAACCATAGAACTTGCATCAAAAGTATTGATTTTTGAATCGAATCGTTACCCCCAAGAATCGGACTTAATGGTGTGGTAACCAAAGAATCCACAGCCCGATTGGGGACTGTCATTAAAATATCCAGATGCCTAATTTAGCATTAAAAACATATTTCATCCGTATTGATTAATGTTTGTTTATATTGATATTGCGAAACCTCCAAAATGGAATGCAATCTGTTCCAGGGATGCTGGTGGATTTTGAAAAGAAATGTTCAAAGTACATAATAGAATAGTCTGTTCCAGCCTCAAACATTTACACGGATAACTACCAATACAAGCGTAAAAATAGGCCACAGTTCAAATGAATAATTACACAATACTAATTAAAGGAGGTGTAATGTTTGTACGGATTACGAAACATACGCTAAAGGTTCCACGGAAGTAAGGGCGTGAGGTGCTACCTTGCTGCGTGAAAAGCAACATGAGGTCGTACCTTGCTGCGTGTCGGCACTTTGCTCTCGCCATCCGACTGCTCGTCGTAGCTCTCAAACTCGCTGGAGCTCCACCCGTTGCCTGCAACAGGAAGAACAGGAAGTCCAGAGTCCCTCTGCACGTCCTCATAAAGTGTGTCTGCTCAACGCACACACACACAAACACACACAGCAAATATATAACAACAAATACCGTACACATCCCACATGCGGTTTTACTGTGTTTGTGTTCCACACACCATCATCAGGGAGAGGGCCTCCTCACAGGAACGTCATCATAGATGACCTCTGAAGAGTCTTCA
>NC_084756.1:38718899-38743899 GCF_033978785.1 Entelurus aequoreus | reverse complement strand
TGTCTAGTATGTTCACTATTTTATTTAAGGACTAAATTACAATAATAAACATATGTTTCATGTACTCTAAGATTTGTTGTTAAATTAAAGCCAATAATGACATTTTTTGGGCTCCTCTTTATTTAGAAAAGTACCTTAATACGGTGATAATATTGTACCAAGAGATTTTAAACGGTTACATTCCTAGCTAGAAAATACGCAGACCTAAACAATAAATCTGGATGTTGACTTAAAGTCAAACTGTATTAAGGGATGTCCCGATTAGTATTTTCGGCCTCAGACCCGAATCCGATTTATTGGCCTCAGATCTGATCCTATTTTGAGTCCCAATCCGATACTTTGACAATAACATATAGAACTGAAAGAGTTTAATAGCACGAGACTAATAAAATAAGCACCCCATATTTTTTATAAAGCTTCTCTTAATAAACGTAGAATGTGCTAGTATAGTTGATGATGTATTCATTTTGTGTACTTTTTACCACAATAAATTGCTAGTGTACAACTAAACAAAAGCACAAACTACTACTGGCTGCCTTTAAATCATTTAAGTTTTGCCCTCAGAGCCGTCCTGTATCCACAGACTTACTTCCCCAGTTGGTAAACAATAACAAAAACCAGCAATAAAATGAATGAATGTATTCCGGCAGACTTGTATAGCAACACTTCATCACTCTTTGTCATTTGACAAACATACAAACGGCATCCACCGAAAAGGGATACAGGGGAAAAAAGCAAGAATGCTTATCCATGTCCCGCCTAGGGATGATGTTTGATAAGGAATTATCGAGTTCGAGCCTATTATCGAATCCTCTTATCGAACCGATTCCTTATCGATTCTCTTATGGAGTCCAGATAGGTTGTTGTATATGGAAAAAAAAACACAATAATTGGTTTAACAAAAGCTCACTTTTATTATATAATAAAAAAATAAAATCTAATAAATAATAAATATTGACTGTTACCCACCTAAAAAAATTAAATTAAATAAATAAATATTGACTGTTGTTACCCAAAGAATATTAAGTGGGATTTTTCAGAGAAACAAATATATACAGTAACACAAAAACAAGCTGTCTCTGTGATCACTATAGGTGTATAAATAATAACATAGTGTTAAATAAAATCAGTCCCTTGGGCACAAAACTGAAAATAATACAGCTCTCCAAAAAGTGCACTTCTGCTGCTATTGGAACATAACTGTTTGTTATGATGCTTTGACATTTTTGCACTTTATTTCTTTATTGAAAGAAAATTCTATGAAGAGAAAAGTTGTTTGCAAATGTGGTTACAATGCTAATAAATGAAAAGTTAAAGCTAAAAAAAGAAATACACTTTATTGAGTTAACATTATTTCTTTATGGGGGAAAATGTTATGAGCTAGAGAATATAACAACTACACTACCCAGCATGCAACGGGAGTTACGAGCATGCACGGTAGCCCCGAAAAGTGTTGCATGTTGCCACGCTGTGAAAGAAAACGTCAAGAACTCAGCCAACACGCCTCGTCTGCATTATTTATAATTAGACAGACAACACATCTACAGTGTGATTTTGTAACGTTTACAAGGAAAGAAAAACAAAAGTTAAAAAAGGGAGATGTGTTGTATATATATGTATGTGCTGCAGTGTCATATATGTTGTATATATATGTATGTGCTGCAGTGTTGTATATATATATGTATGTGCTGCAGTGTTGTATATATATGTATGTGCTGCAGTGTTGTATATATATGTATGTGCTGCGGTTGTTTTAAGAACGTTGCAACAGCTGCCGTAAAGGAGGTGCGTTGCTAGCCTGGTTGCTATGTTTCCGGTTGGTGGTAAAAGTGTTGGTCATGTGTTTTACCCTGCTCAAATCTCTCAGTAAAGTTATTCGATGGATTATAGCTTTTGTTTTGAACTTTATTACACCTTGGAGCGCTTTTTCCCGTCCATTGTTTTCCTGCTTTCGCTATCTGCGCCTAATGACTGAGCTACGTGACGTCATTTCTTGTGATGTCCCACGGAGCATTTCTGGTCGGGACGGGATTCGAATAAAGAATCAACTCTTTTCCTTTACTATAGTGGTCTCGATAACGGGTACCGGTTCTCAAAAAGGGATTCGAGTCCGAGGATTTGGTTCTTTTCTTATCAAACAACCGGGAAAACCGGTTTCGAGAATCATCCCTAGTCCCGCCCCTAATTTATAATCAACTTATATGTTGGTTATATAGTCCAAGTTTCAAAGCAGATTTGGTGGATATATGACCACTTCAGAACAAGTATAACATATGATAATGACAAGTCAGTATACATACACCAATATGGATATAATAGCATTGAGCGAGCAGGAGATTAGCTCCATCTTGCCCGGGTATCTTTCATCTTCTGAAGCCTTGTCTGCTGTGTTATGTCCCCTATTCCACACTGGCTTCTTTTGCACCTGTGGCCCACAGTTGAGATAGTCCAAACGACTAGTCATGTCTTTGATAGTTTCTAGAAGACAGTTGAATTTGTCCGCTCACATTGTCCCACAGTTTCACCCCCGCTATAGATCAAGTTTGAGTCTTGAATGTGGAATTCACCATGTTATGTTAGAATTTCAGGACACCCCTGAGTTCATGTGGACCACCTCTGAGGGATTGTGTATATTTGCAGGTAGAGCCCTTTGTGAGGCCATAAACATAACGTGAAGGCTACTCTATTGGATTATATCAGGTATTTGAAGAAAATGACTCATTATGAACAGATCATTGGTATGAGCTCTATGTGGGGCATAATGTATCATTGTATTTTACATTAAATAGCGGTTCAATAGTGTCCCTGTAGGTGTGCCCCCAAACTTCAGCGCAATACTTTAAATGTGGCAATAAAAGAGCTAAGTAAATCGTTCTAAGTGAATTTTGATTTAGTAATTTTTGCATTTTCCACAAAATGGAGACACCCTTAACCAATTTAGACTGTACTGCTTTCACATGTGCTTTCCAAGTCAGTAGAGCGTCAAGACCTTGTGTTCATTTACTCTGTTTAAAGGCCTACTGAAAGCCACTACTAGCGACCACGCAGTCTGATAGTTTATATATCAATGATGAAATCTTAACATTGCAACTAGGGATGTCCGATAATGGCTTTTTGCAGATATCCGATATGCCGATATTGTCCAACTCTTTAATTACCGATACCGATATCAACCGATATATACAGTCGTGGAATTAACACATTATTATGCCTAATTTGGACAACCAGGTATGGGGAAGATAAGGTACTTTTTAAAAAAATTAATCAAATAAAATAAGATAAATAAATTAAAAACATTTTCATTTTTGCAGTGATAAACTTTTCTGTCCACTTTAGCCAGTTTGCGGTTTTTCATGTGTAATACAAGTAGGGGTGTTTCACTTCCGGCACGATACCGATTATTGGAGCATAGAGTTTGATCTAACACAGGGGTGTCCAAACTTTTTCCACTGAGGGCCGTACACGGAAAAATGTAAGCATGCGGGGGCCATTTTGCAGAGGTGTGGACTCGAGTCACATGACTTGGACTCGAGTCAGACTCGAGTCATGAATTTGATGACTTTAGACTCGACTTGACAAAATGTAAAGAGACTTGCAACTCGACTTAGACTTTAACATCAATGACTTGTGACTTCACTTGGACTTGAGCCTTTTGACTTGACATGACTTGCTACTTTCCCCAAAACCCAAAGCTTAAAAAGTTATTTGGGAGCGCTCCGTATCTTTCATTTTGTACGTGTCTGTCTGTCTATCAGCGTGTGTGCTGCTTGTCAGCTGGTGTGCTGTCAGTACAACAGCCAATCAAATTAGTTATACGTTGTTTTCATCACACAGCATTCATCCAATCAAATTGCAGGACAACCACCGAACAAGAGTTGTCAAACAATGCGGCAGACAGAAACAATTATGCCAAAGTTGGTTTCGTTCGGGTATAAAAACTACGACTTGGTCAACAAAAAACGAATTGCGTATGCAAATCACGCAGTTCGAATATTACAGACGGAGACGCAACAACTTCCAACTTTGTTCGACATTTGAAGTTGCCCAAAGAAGGGTAAGTTTTGAATGTAAGATAACGTTTATTGGCTAAGTAACGTGACTTTTATTTGCTGTGTAGTTAAATCAGTGAGGCTGTAAACTCACTGCTAACGTTATTACCATAGACATGTTTTAAGGGTACGCAGCATCGAGCGCTACTGCCTATTGGCGCAGACGAGACGCGGGGCCGCCATCTTGGAGTGGTGATCCGCTCCACTCAGTGCAATTCATTTGTCAGGAGCAATGAACTGTCAGCGCATTTAATTCATTTTACCTCACTGAATACCACTGATTTTCACGCGGTTTTTTGTCATACGTGTAGCTATGATAACGGACACATGTTTTGGCAAGTTTTATTATTCATAGTTTGCTTAACAGTAATATAATATTCTTATTCGCTATAAGTGACCAGACGTCCGAGATCAAAACTGGGAATATAATCCCAGAGAAGGGGGAAAAAACGGTAAGCTATTTTTAAATTGAAGAAACAATATGATTAGGTTATATATACATGCGTATATCCTACATAAACAATGTATGAATACATTAGATATCTATATATCTTAGGGACCTATCTCTGTTGCTGCAGCAGCAGAGAGTTTATTCTGTCTTGACACTTTGTATTGATATTTTGTATTACATTCTTCCCTTAAATGATCATGTTTACAGTGATTGTTATGTATGTATTTTTTATGTATGTCGCTTTGGATAAAAGCGTCTGCCAAATACTTAAACATATATAAACACCTGAAAGTCTTTATATCAGCTAAAACCACCAATTTGTTTCACTACATTTAGAATAAAACCAAATGCTGTTTTACCCAACAATGTTAGTATTTGAATATTGTTACTTGAAGACTTATTCCTGGTTACAATTATACTGTTAAGAAAGTATTGTCTTATATTTTGCCTAAAATGAGAATGCATCATAATCAGTGGCGGCTGGTGAATTTTGTTTTAGGTGGGGCTGAAAGTTTGTAAACCAAATCCCTGTAGGGGGTCATCCTCCCCCAGAAGATTTATTTGTGATTTTCACATACAAATATTGAAGATCTTTGCTCCTTCTCAACTCTGTGGTAATATTATTTTCATAAAATACAACCAATAGTATGTTAATGTTTGTTTTTGCAAATGTGTTTATTCTGTAAAGGAATGAGTTAAATGTTTAAAATTGTTTAAACTATTAAAATTACTGTTAATAGTGCTATTATGAATTGCAATGTCAGCACTATTTTTTTTCCTGCTATTTCAAATGCACTTGTTTTAATAAATAAATACAGCGTTTTAAAAGCATACACAATCTGTGTAAAAATATTAGTCTGTGGTTAAAAGGACTTGAAAGGACTTGAAACTCAAAATGCAGGACTTGGGACTCGACTTGAGACTTTCCAGTCTTGACTTTGGACTTGACTCGGGACTTGCCTGTCTTGACTCGGGACTTGACTCGAGACTTGAGGGCAAAGACTTGAGACTTACTTGTGACTTGCAAAGCAATGACTTGGTCCCACCTCTGCCATTTTGATATTTTTCATTTTCAAACCTTAACAAAATATATGGATTTTTTTTTTTAACCTTTAGGGCTCCCGCGGACCATAAAGGGTCTCAGTCATTAAAATGTAAAAAATCAGTCAAATTATTAGAGATGTCTGATAATATCGGTCTGCCGATATTATCGGCCGATAAATGCGTTAAAATGTAATATCGGAAATTATCGGTATCGGTTTTTTTATTATCAGTATCGTGTTTTTTTTTGTTTTTTTTATTAAATCCACATAAAAAACACAAGATACACTTACAATTATTGCACCAACCCACCCCATTTACACTCATTCACACTCATTCACACAAAAGGGTTGTTTCTTTCTGTTATTAATATTCTGCTTCCTACATTATATATCAATATTAGGGATGTCCGATAATGGCTTTTTGCCGATATCCGATATGCCAATATTGTCCAACTCTTTAATTACCGATACCGATATGAACCGATACCGATATATACAGTCGTGGAATTAACACATTGTTATGCCTAATTTGGACAACCAGGTATGGTGAAGATAAGGTACTTTTTAAAAAAATGAATCAAATAAAATAAGATAAATAAATTAAAAACATTTTCTTGAATAAAAAAGAAAGTAAAACAATATAAAAACAGTTACATAGAAACTAGTAATGAATGAAAATTTGTCAAATTAACTGTTAAAGGTTAGTACTATTAGTGGAGCAGCAGCACGCACAATCATGTGTGCTTACGGACTGTATCCCTTGCAGACTGTATTGATATATATTGATATATAATGTAGGAAGCAGAATATTAATAACAGAAAGAAACAACCCTTTTGTGTGAATGAGTGTAAATGGGGGAGGGAGGTTTTTTGGGTTGGTGCACTAATTGTAAGTGTATCTTGTGTTTTTTATGTGGATTTAATAAAAATAAAAAATAAATAAATAAATAATTTTTTTTAAAAACGATACTGATAATAAAAAAACCGATACCGATAATTTCTGATATTACATTTTAACGCATTTATCGGCCGATAATATCGGCAGACCGATATTATCGGACATCTCTAATTGCAACACATGCCAATACGGCCGGGTTAACTTATAAAGTGACATTTTAAATTTCCCGCGAAACTTCCAGTTGAAAACGTCTATGTATGATGACGTATGCGCGTGACGTCAATCGTTGAAACGGGAAGTATGCGGACACATTGTATCGCAATACAAACAGCTCTGTTTTCATCTCATAATTCCACAGTATTCTGGACATCTGTGTTGGTGAATCTTTTGCAATTTGTTTAATGAACAATGGAGACTGCAAAGAAGAAAGTTGGAGGTGGGATCGGTGTATTAGCGGCTGGCTGCAGCAACACAACCAGCAGGACTTTGAGTTGGATAGCAGACGCGCTATCCGGCGCTAGCCGCCGACCACATCGATGATCGGGTGAAGTCCTTCGTCGATCGCTGGAACGCAGGTGAGCACGGGTGTTGATGAGCAGATGAGGGCTGGCGTAGGTGGAGCGCTAATGTATTTATCATAGCTCTGACGAGGTCCCGTAGCTAAGTTAGCTTCAATGGCGTCGTTAGCAACAGCATTGCTAGGCTTTGACAGGCGGCACAGCATTAACCGTGTAGTGGTTCGGTGTCTCCTGATAGTAGTATTGTTGATCTGCTGTCTATCCTTCCAGTCAGGGGCTTATTTCTTTTGTTTCTATCTGCATTTAAGCACGATGCTATCACTTTAGCTCAGTAGCTAAAGTGCTTCACCGATGTATTGTTGTGGAGATAAAAGTCACTGTGAATGTCCATTTCACGTTCTCGACTCTCATTTTCAAGAGGATATAGTATCCGAGGTGGTTTAAAATACAAATCCGTGATCCACAATAGAAAAAGGAGAGAGTGTGGAATCCAATGAGCCAGCTTGTACCTAAGTTACGGTCAGAGCGAAAAAAGATACGTCCTGCACTGCACTCTAGTCCTTCACTCTCACGTTCCTCATCCACAAATCTTTCATCCTCGCTCAAATTAATGGGGTAATCATCACTTTCTCGGTCCGAATCGCTCTCGCTGCTGGTGTAAACAATGGGGAAATGTGAGGAGCCTTTCAACCTGTGACGTCACGCTACTTCCGGTACAGGCAAGGCTTTTTTTATCAGCGACCAAAAGTTGCGAACTTTATCGTCGATTTTCTCTACTAAATCCTTTCAGCAAAAATATGGCAATATCGCGAAATGATCAAGTATGACACATAGAATGGATCTGCTATTCCCGTTTAAATAAAAAAAATTAATTTCAGTAGGCCTTTAAAGGCCTACTGAAATTATTATTTTTTTGCCTGTAGCGGAAGTAGCGTGACGTCACAGGAGCTAGTATTCCTCACAATTCCCCGTTGTTTACAATGGAGCGAGAGAGATTCGGACCGACAAAGTGATGATTACCCCATTAATTTGAGCGAGGATGAAAGATTCGTAGATGAGGAACGTTACAGTGAAGGACTTGAGAGGCAGTGATGGACGTATCTTTTTTCGCTCTGACCGTAACTTAGGTACAAGCTGGCTCATTGGATTCCACACTCTCTCCTTTTTCTATTGTGGATCACAGATTTGTATTTTAAACCACCTGGGATACTATATCCTCTTGAAAATGAGAGTCCAGAACGCGAAATGGACATTCAGTGCCTTTTATCTCCACGACAATACATCGGCGAAATGCTTTAGCTACGAGCTAACGTGATAGCATCGTGCTTTAACTGCATATAGAAACAAAAGAAATAAACCCCTGACTGGAAGTATAGATAGAAAATCAACAATACTATTAAACCGTGGACATGTAAATACACGGTTAATGCTTTCCAGACTGGCGAAGGTTAACAATGCTGTGCTAACGACACCATTGAAGCTAACTTAGCAACCGGACTGCACAGAGCTATGCTAAAAACATTAGCTCTCCACCTACGCCAGCCAGCCCTCATCTGCTCATCAACACCCGTGCTCACCTGCGTTCCAGCGATCGGCAGAAGGACGAAGGACTTCACCCGATGCGTTTGGCGGCCCGGAGACGTAGGAAGTCAAGGTGAAGTCGGCGGCTAGCGCGGCTAGCGCGGCTACCGCGGCTAGCGCTCCAACAAAGTCCTCCTGGTTGTGTTGCTGTAGTCCACCGCTAATACACCGATCCCACCTACAACTGTCTTCTTTGCAGCCTTCATTGTTCATTAAAAAAAATTGCAAAATATGTCCAGAATACTGTGGAATTATGAAATGAAAACAGAGCTTTTTGTATAGGATTCTACGGGGTACCATAACTTCCGTTAGTCGGACTTCGTCACGCGCATACGTCATCATACCGCGATGTTTCAGCCGGATATTTCCCGGGAATTTTAAAATGTCACTTTATAAGTTAACCCGGCCGTATTGGCATGTGTTGCAATGTTAAGATTTCATCATTGATATATAAACTATCAGACTGCGTGGTCGCTAGTAGTGGCTTTCAGTAGGCCTTTAAAGACTTCCCGCTAACGTCTATGCGTATGTTTTTTTCCAGTGCCCTTCTCCCGAAGAGGATATAGTTTGTTTTTGAGAGATTTAGTGAAGTTTATTTATTAAAAACCACAAATTAATTTTTGACAATTCACTGTTCACTGTGTTTAGTAATTGAATTAAATCTTTTTTGAAAAATTATTTTGTATGAACAACAAGACAAGGCAAAATATTGATCAAATAAGTTTGCTAACGACGCTAGTGTCATTACATTACGATAGCACGTACAAATATGCATGAAAACACTCGTTAGTGATAGGTTTTTTTTAGCAATAGTTGTAGTTATATTGTAAAACGTACAAACGTTGCTTGGAGTGATGAATGAAGAATCCATACGAGTAAAAACGCTATGGACGACTAGTAGACGGACCGGCACTTGTACTTCCGGTTTAAAACACTGCACCTGAGCGAACTCGTCCAATAACACACCTTTTCAATGTCTCTGCTTGTGTTCAGTAAAAAAACATTTGCATTATGGCCGTTAGCCAAGAGGAATACATAAATTTGCCACACCGTTTTATAAGCCGCAGGGTTCAAAGCGGCTTATAGTCCGTCATTTACAGAAAGTACAATGAAATAAAAACAACATAACAATGACAACATCCATCCATCCATCCATTTTCTACCGCTTGTCCCTTTTGGGGTGGCAGGGGGTGCTGGAGCCTATCTCAGCTGCATTCGGCAACATGATCAACTAAAAGTGAATAGTTTGTGCATGCATGTTAGTAGTGTTGTCGTGACAATTTGCTACAGACGGTGATCACAGCAGCTTAAAAAAAACATCACAAACACGTCGATGCAGATCTTTTGAAGGCGCTCCTGTCTCAGCCTCCTCCAGACCAGGAGGCACCTCGTGCTGACGGAGTTAGAATACACAAGCAATTTTGCTGCATACAAATAGTTTCCTATTGATCTTCATCCTGCCTTAATAAGGCTCAGGTCATGTCTCTGTGGAGGAATTAAGTGTGTGTGTGTGTGTGTGTGTGTGTGTGTGTGTGTGTGTGTGTGTGTGTGTGTGTGTGTGTGTGTGTGAGTGTGTGTGTGTGTGTGTGTGTGTGTGTGTGTTCTTGTATTTCTAGCCTTCTTGAGACATGCAGAAGGAAAAGTATCTTCCATATGAGGAGGTGTGAACAACACTTTTAAAAGTGCTCCCCCTCTGGTCAACATATGAAATAACAAGTGTGTGTAAGAAATTGGCTAAAATTAATTCAAAAAATTTAATAAATATGTATATAGAGACATACTGTAATAACTTGAAGTAAATAATGAAGATTAAAAACAAATTACAAACAAAAAATTCAAAAAACAAAAAAAAACAAAGTATTTTTCTCACAATGTGTCGACTTTTCTCTTATAAAATTGGGAACACTGTCTCATATTCTTTCTGTTTCTGTAATATTGCAATATTTTCTCATAAAATTATTACTTTTTCCATGTGAAATTATTACTTATTACTATCAATGCAAAATAGTGACATTTGTCATATAAAATTCAGACATTTATCACAATATTGCCAATTTTTTTTGTTGTTCTTGTAAAATAGTGTCATATTTTTGCCATGTGAAATTCCGATTATTATTATAATATTGCCAAAATTTTAAAGTTTTCTTATATAATTGTGACTTTTGTCGAGTAAAATTACGACTCTTCATAAAATTGCCGAAATGTTAAGCTTTTCTTGTAAAATTGCGACTGTTATTGAGTAAAATTCCAACTTTTATCATATTATTGCACAAATGTTCAGTTTTTCTTGTAAACTTTTGACTTGCGTCGAGTAAAATGAGGACTTTTATTATAATACTGCCAACATTCTGAGTTGTTCTTGTGAAATTGTGACTTTTTTTTGGTGAAATTCCAACTCATTTTTCTCAACAAGCTTTTTTATATTAGCATAGTATGTATATATTATTAATGTTGTAAATACACTTCTTTATATATCTAGAAAGGCTGGTCCTAAAGAGGGAGGCATTTTTCGGAGGTCTTAAAAAGGCAACAAATACAAGAATGTGTGTGTGTGTGTGTGTGTGTGTGTGTGTGTGTGTGTGTGTGTGTGTGTGTGTGTGTGTGTGTGTGTGTGTGTGTGTGTGTGTGTGTGTGTGTGTGTGTGTGTGTGTGTGTGTGTGTGCTACCCCTCTGGTCAACATATGAAATAACAAGTGTGTGTAAGAAATTGAAATGCGCCCCCTTTGGCTAAAATTAATTTAAAAAAATAAATAAATATGTATATAGAGACATACTGTAATAACTTGAAGTAAATAATGAAGATTAAAAACCAATTACAAACAAAACATTAAAAAAAAAAAATAAAAGCAGTATTTTTCTCAATGTGTCGACTTTTTTTTCCCGACAATTTCTCATATTCTTTCTGTTTCTGTAATATTGCAATATTTTCTCATAAAATTATTACTTTTTCCATGTAAAAATATGACTTATTACTATCAATGCAAAATAGTGACATTTGACATATAAAACTCTGACTTTTATCACAATATTGCCAATTTTTTTGTTGTTCTTGTAAAATAGTGTCATATTTTTGCCATGTGAAATTCCAATTATTATTATAATATTGCAAAAATGTTAAAGTTTTCTTATAAAATTGTGATTTTTCTCGAGTAAAATTACGACTCTTCATAAAATTGCCGAAATGTGAAGCTCTTCTTGTAAAATTGCGACTGTTACAGAGTAAAACTCCAACTTTTATCTTAATATTGCACAAATGTTCAGTTTTTCTCGTAAACTTTTGACTTGCGTTGAGTAAAATGAGGACTTTTATTATAATACTGCCAAAATTCTAAGTTTTTCTTGTGAAATTGTGACCTTTTTCTTGTGAAATTACAACTCATTTTTCACAACAAGCTTTTTTATATTAACATAGTATGTATATATTATTAATATTGTAAATACACATCTTTATATATCTAGAAAGGCTGGTCCTAAAGAGGGAGGCATTTTTCGGAGGTCTCAAGAAGGCAACAAATACAAGAATGTTCGTGTGTGTGTGTGTGTGTGTGTGTGTGTGTGTGTGTGTGTGTGTGTGTGTGTGTGTGTGTGTGTGTGTGTGTGTGTGTGTGTGTGTGTGTGTGTGTGTGTGTGTGTGTGTGTGTGTGTTTAAGAGACAGAACACGCTGCTTATAGAACCCATCGCCTCTTTCCTGGGTAGAAATCAATGAAGTGTGAGATGAAACTAAGTAATGAGGTGCCGTTGCCACTTTTCATCACGCTCAGCAGCCTCCACGCACGCCTCTAATGCGATACAGGTGCCAATGTCACTGCGGCGGGCGTAAACCTGGCAGTTTAACAATCCAATCCCAGATTGGAATGGAGCAGAATCCCAAAGCCAGTTTGGGTCTAATGTATGTCTGTGCTGTCCTAGCCTTCATCTGCAATACTTCCGTGTCACGGCGTCTACCTTCAGGGACGTCCGGGCGTGCCTGCACGGTTTCCGTGCCGCCGTCTCGCGCCGATGGCCTCGCAGGACGGGATAGAAGCTCCTCTTTCTCACGCGGAGCCGAGGCATTGGACTGGAGTCCTTCCGAGGCTCTGCAAGGCATCAATACAGAAGCACTCATTAAATGTGAATATCAGAGAGAGTATTAATGGGTGAAGTCTGACTGGATCACCATGTGACACACTGTCCTCTTCATTCATTGGCTGTAAACATTTCAATGGATCTTCTCTCATCTCAAAGTGTCCCAGACTACGTTTACACTGCAGGCCAAAGTGGCCCAAATCTGATTTTTTTTTTTTTTTTATATGATTTTTTTTAACTGTTCACACTGCAAGTAAAATGTGATTTTTATCAGACTCCAGTGTAAACGCACACAGGCCCCAATGTGGCCCTAATGTGGCCCCAATGTGGCCCCAATGTGGCCCCAATGTGGCCCCAATGTGGCCCCAATGCCTGGACGTCACTTGCATGCACACTTCGATAAAGATTTTTTTTATTTTTTTTATTGAACAATATACATACAAATATATATTCTCAACGTACACAAAAAACCAAGGCACGTTAAACATCTCTCAACAATTTCAAACATCCATCAGGTTGAGCAAATAGTGCCTTTCACAACATATGGAATTGAAAGACAACTGAAGCAAATACAAAATAAAAATACCAATAAATAATTTTTAAAAAAGGATAAGATACACAATTCAAAATGACAAAAAAAAGGCTAATCCAAACCACTATACATGTCTCCAATACAGATATCAACCTAAGGGCTTTTGTACTTTTAATCATTTTCCAAGATTTAATTGATCATTTTAAACCATAAAGCCAATTAGAAAATGTAGGTTTTACTTTCAGAAATCGACATTTATTGCACACACTGCATTGTGCCGAGTGTGAAATTTGGTGGAGGAGGAATTATGGTGTGGGGTTGTTTTTCAGGAGTTGGGCTTGGTCCCTTAGTTCCAGTGAAAGGAACTTTGAATGCTCCAGAATAGCAAAACATTTTGGACAATTCCATGGGATGACACTTCAAGTTCATATGTGAGTAAGGGCAGGTGGCCAAATACTTTTGGCAATATAGTGTGTATTCCGCTCTACCCCGGTATTGAGCACTGTATAACAGATAAACCACAGAAACTTTGACTAGATTATTTGATATTACATAGACTTTTGATTCATTTGTCAATGATTACCACAGCATAATACCAGTAGTATGTTAGTAATATGATGACTTTTACCCCTGTGTGCTCTCTTTAGGTATATCATCAGTGTATTCTGCTATAGTGCTAAAATGATGTGAACTATAGTACACTGCAAAAAGTGAAATCTAAGTAAGATGAAATTTCTCAAATAAGGGTGATATTTGCTTATTTTCTGTCTGATAAGATCATTCTTCTCACTAAGCAGATTTTATGTTAGAGTGTTTTACTTGTTTTAAAGGCCTACTGAAAGCCACTACTAGCGACCACGCAGTCTGATAGTTTATATATCAATGATGAAATCTTAACATTGCAACACATGCCAATACGGCCGGGTTAACTTATAAAGTGACATTTTAAATTTCCCGCCACACTTCCGCTTGAAAACGTCTATGTATGATGACGTATGCGCGTGACTTCAATGGTTGAAACGGAAGTATTGGTACACCGTTGAATCCAATACAAAAAAGCTCTGTTTTCATGGCAAAATTCCACAGTATTCTGGACATCTGTGTTGGTGAATCTTTTGCAATTTGTTTAATGAACAATGGAGACTGCAAAGAAGAAAGCTGTAGGTGGGATCGGTGTATTAGCGGCTGGCTGCAGCAACACAACCAGGAGGACTTTGACTTGGATAGCAGACGCGCTATCTGACGCTAGCCGCCGACCGCATCTATGATCGGGTGAGCACGGGTGTTGATGAGCAGATGAGGGCTGGCGTAGGTGGAGCGCTAATGTTTTTAGCATAGCTCTGTGAGGTCCCGTAGCTAAGTTAGCTTCAATGGCGTCGTTAGCAACAGCATCGTTAAGCTTCGCCAGGTTGGAAAGCATTAACCGTGTAGTTACATGTCCATGGTTTAATAGTATTGTTGATTTTCTGTCTATCCTTCCAGTCAGGGATTTATTTATTTTGTTTCTATCTGCAGTTAAGCCCGATGCTATCACGTTAGCTCCGTAGCTAAAGTGCTTCCCCAATGTATTGTCGTGGAGATAAAAGTCACTGTGAATGTCCATTTCGCGTTCTCGACTCTCATTTTCAAGAGGATATAGTATCCCAGGTGGTTTAAAATACAAATCTGTGATCCACAATAGAAAAAGGAGAGAGTGTGGAATCCAATGAGCCAGCTTGTACCTAAGTTACGGTCAGAGCGAAAAAAGATACGTCCTGCACTGCAGTCTAGTCCTTCACTCTCACGTTCCTCATCCACAAATCTTTCATCCTCGCTCAAATTAATGAGGTAACGTCACGCTACTTCCGGTACAGGCAAGCCTTTTTTTATCAGCGAGCAAAAGTTGCGAACTTTATCGTCGATGTTCTCTACTAAATCCTTTCAGCAAAATTATGGCAATATCGCGAAATGATCAAGTATGACACATAGAATGGATCTGCTATTCCCGTTTAAATAAATAAAAAATCATTTCAGTAGGCCTTTAAATGTTTTGCTCCTAAATGATGTCAGTAAGATATTACAGCTTGTTGCTGAGATTTGATGAGCTATATTGAGTAAAACATGCTTGAAACTAGAATATCAACTGTTGCAAAGCTGTGTCATCAACACTCACAAGTATAAAAGTACTTTTTTAAAGTAATAATTTCTTATTTCAAGCATGAAATAAAAAATCATGACTTTGACACAATTGTGTCTCATAATTAAAACAGATGACAGCCAAATGGACTTTGCTGTTTTATTTTCAATGAAACAATAGAAAACACGTACTCATATAGTAGTACAGTTGGCACAGTACAGTAAACTGACAGTTAATATTTAAACATTTAACATTTATGACAATTTTGAACAGAAATAGTTCATGCCCATTCAGATGAATTCTTCAAAATTACAATTAAAAAATGTTTTGCCAGGGCTCTATACATGCGCACTAATTGACTGAAAGAGCACGCACTTGGCGCGATGATGTCATGTTATCCATGGAAAAATGCATTTTTAGACAATATGGTTAGCCTGAGCGGCTAGGAGACCCCGAGAGTAACAAGCGCTTGTCTTGTTGCCTTTCCATTAAGAACAATAAATTAGTTTTTAGTATAAGTTTGCTGGTGTCAAGAAATGTAATGCCGAGTGCATATCATTATGTCAAGATAATGGCACTAGCATTTAAGAATAGTTTTCAACATATTGAGCAAAAAGGTCTCTTTTTTTTTTTTTATCAAGAAAAGTGCACTTGTTATTAGTGAGTATATACTTATTTTAAGCTATTTTGGGGTTCATTGAGGTTAGCTAATTTTACTTGTTTTGGAAAGTCTTGACAAGCCAAATGTTCTTGTTCTATTGGCAGATAATTTCACTTAGTTCAAGTAAAATACCCCTCATTTTTGTATTTTTTTTCTTCTTTTTGAACACTGACTTTTGCAGTGTAATAAGTTCCCCGTGTGCTTGAACGTACTCGGCAAATAGAGGCCATTTTGAGCCCGACTGTTCTTTTTGCTTCCACGGCACATCCGGCTGAGGTGATGGGGGGGGGGGGCTATGAAAAATAAATGTGCCTGAAATGAGTTTCTTTTGAAGGGTGGTGAAGTTCTGCAAGGCGGCAAAAAGGTAGAAAGTCCAGCAAAAAGAGGAAGGCGTAAACTGCCGGAGAAAAAGAGAGAATTTCAAGTACGCTCTGTTGTCATGGTTCCCTTTTGTGCGGCTGATGAAAACTATCCATCACCGGCTGAAAGAGGAGACAAAAGTCAATGTTGGCTTCAAGTTCAAACAAAAACAAAAATAGGGGAGAAAAAGCGCCTCCTTGCGGCTCAAAAACTGTAATGAGCCGCCGAGCTGTCACTGGAGAAAAAAACAAACATATCCCGTAACAATAGCAAAGTAGTATTTTTTCACAAAGTGCTGACGGATGCGTTAGATGTGCTGACACTCTCAACACCTCCAAGCTAGGAAGTTCTATTGATAGCTCCTCCTTTTAGGGGCAGACTATTGACTGGAGCTAAGAGGAAATGTGGACTCAGCAGAAATTATTCCTGCATGATGAGAAACAGGACCTTTTGGTGACTTTATAACACACACACACACACACACACACACACACACACACACACACACGCACACACACACGCACACACACACACACACACACACAGGACCGTATATTGAACGTTGACATAATGCTGCAGTCAGCGCTTTACAATTAACTACCGTAATTTCCGGACTATAAGCCGCACCTGACTATAAGCCGCACCAGCTAAATTTAGGGGAAAATACAGATTGCTCCATATATAAGCCGCACCCGACTATAAGCCGCAGGGTTTTGATGTGTAATTAGCGTAGTATATAGGGGTTCCTGCTACCACGGAGGGGATTGTCAGGACAGAGATGACTGTTTGGGAACGCAAAGCGTCCCATTTATTAACAATAAATCTTTCAATCATTCAATCAAACTTTCACATCTTTGACATGGCGAACAATATTCATGCAGAGTACAAATAAGACAACTAGGGATGATACTCGAAACCGGTTTTCCCGGTTGTTCGATAAGAAAAGAACCGAGTCCTCGGACTCGAATCCCTTTTTAAAAACCGGCACCCGTTATCGAGACCACTATAGTAAAGAAAAAGAGTTGGTTCTATATTCGAACCCCTCGGAACGAATCCCGTCCCGACCAGAAATGCTCCGTGTGACATCACAAGAAATCAGTCACGTAGCTCGGTCATTTAGCGCAGATAGCGAAAGCAGGAAAAAAATGGACGGGAAAAAGCGCTCCAAGGTGTAATAAAGTTCAAAACAAAAGGTATAATCCAATGAATAACTTTACTGGGAGATTTGAGCAAACTACAAACACATGACGAACACTTTTACGACCAACCGGAAACATAGCAACCAGGCTAGCAACGCACCTCCTTTACGGCAGCTGTCGCAACGTTCTTAAAACAACCGCAGCACATACATATATATACAACATATCTCCCTTTTTTAACTTTTGTTTTTCTTTCCTTGTAAACAAAACAAAATCACACTGTAGATGTGTTGTCTGTCTAATTATAAATAATGCAGACGAGGCGTGTTGGCTGAGTTCTTGACGTTTACTTTCACAGCGTGGCGACATGCAACAACACTTTTCGGGGCTACCGCGCATGCTCGTCACTCCCGTTGCATGCTGGGTAGTGTAGTTGTTATATTCTCTAGCTCATAACATCTTTCCCCCTATAAAGAAATAATGTTAACTCAATAAAGTGTATTTCTTTTTTTAGCATTGTAACCACATTTGCAAACAACTTTTCTATTCATAGAATTTTCTTTCAATAAAGAAATAAAGTGCAAAAATGTCAAAGCATCATAACAAACAGTTATGTTCCAATAGCAGCAGAAGTGCACTTTTTGGAGAGCTGTATTATTTTCAGTTTTGTGCCCAAGGGACTGATTTTATTTAACACTATATTATTATTTATACACCTATAGTGATCACAGAGACAGCTTGTTTTTGTGTTACTGTATATATTTGTTTTTATGAAAAATCCCACTTAATATACTTTGGGTAACAACAGTCAATATTTATTTTTTATTTTTTTTTAGGGGGGCAACAGTCAATATTTATTTATTTTTGAGATTAAATTGTTTTCTTATATAATAAAAGTGAGCTTTTGTTAAACCAAATATTGTGTGTTTTTTTCCATATACAACAACCTATCTGGACTCGATAAGAGAATCGATAAGGAATCGGTTCGATAAGAGGATTCGATAATAGACTCGAACTCGATAAATTCTTATCAAACATCATCCCTAAATACAACGGTGCAAAGTAATACAAAGTGCTCGCCTGTACGTTATCAAAATAACCAGCCTACCGGTATATGAAAAGTCAGTTCAATCATTGTGTCATCGTCTTCCTCCTGCGTACTAAAACCACCGAAATCCTCTTCGTCGGTGTCGGAGAAGAACAGGCCGTAAATAAGCCGCACCCTTGTATAAGCCGCAGGGACCAGAACGAGGGGAAAAAGTAGCGGCTTATAGTCCGGAAATGACGGTAATTTACTTCTGGTAGTACAAAATGTGCTTACCGTACTAGTGCAGAAAAATAGGAACACAAATACACAAAAATATTCACTTAAATGGTAAACGGGTTGTACTGGTATAGCGCGTTTCTACCGTATTTTTCGGACTATAAGTCGCAGTTTTTTTCATAGTTTGGCCGGGGGTGTGACTTATACACAGGAGCAACTTACGTGTGAAATGATTAACACTTTAGTGTAAAATATCAAATAATATTATTGATGTCATTCACGTAAGAGACTAGACGTATAAGATTTCATGGGATTTAGCGATTAGGAGTGACAGATTGTTTGGTAATCGTATAGCATGTTCTATATCAGGGGTCACCAACGCGGTGCCCGCGGGCACCAGGTCGCCCGTAAGGACCAGATGAGTAGCCCGCCGGCCTGTTCTAAAAATAGCTCAAATAGCAGCACTTACCAGTGAGCTGCCTCTATTTTTTAAATTGTATTTATTTACTAGCAAGCTGGTCTCGCTTTGCCCGACATTTTTAATTCTAAGAGAGACAAAACTCAAATAGAATTTGAAACTCCAAGAAAATATTTTAAAGACTTGGTCCTCACTTGTTTAAATAAATTCATAATTTTTTTTACTTTGCTTCTTAGAACTTTCAGAAAGACAATTTTAGAGAAAAAATACAACCTTAAAAATGATTTTAGGATTTTTAAACACATATACCTTTTTACCTTTTAAATTCCTTCCTCTTCTTTCCTGACAATTTAAATCAATGTTCAAGTAAATTAATTTTTTTTATTGTAAAGAATAATAAATACATTTTAATTTAATTCTTCATTTTAGCTTCTGTTTTTTCGACGAAGAATATTTGTGAAATATTTCTTCAAACTTATTATGATTAAAATTCAAAAAAAATATTCTGGCAAATCTAGAAAATCTGTAGAATCAAATTTAAATCTTATTTCAAAGTCTTTTGAATTTCTTTTAAAATTTTTGTTCTGTAAAATCTAGAAGAAATAATTATTTGTCTTTGTTAGAAATATAGCTTGGTCCAATTTGTTATATATTCTAACAAAGTGTAGATTGGATTTTAACCTATTTAAAGCATGTCATCAAAATTCTAAAATTAATCTTAATCAGGAAAAATTACTAATGATGTTCCATAAATTCTTTTTTTAAGTTTTTCTCTTCTTTTTTTCGGTTGAATTTTGAATTTTAAAGAGTCGAAATGGAAGATAAACTATGTTTCAAAATTTAATTGTCATTTTTTTCGTGTTTTCTCCTCTTTTAAACCGTTCAATTAAGTGTAAATATCATTAATTATTAATAATAACATAGAGTTAAAGGTAAATTGAGCAAATTGGCTATTTCTGGCAATTTATTTAAGTGTGTATCAAACCGGTAGCCCTTCGCATTAATCACTACCCAAGAAGTAGCTCTTGCTTGACAGGGGTCACCAAAAAGGTTGGTGACCCCTGTTCTATATGTTATAGTTATATGAATGACTCTTACCATAATATGTTACGTTAACATACCAGGCACCTTCTCAGTTGGTTATTTATGCCTCATATAACGTACACTTATTCAGCCTGTTGTTCACTATTCTTGATTTATTTTAAATTGCCTTTCAAATGTCTATTCTTGCTGTTGGCTTTTATCAAATACATTTCCCCAAAAAATGCGACTTATACTCCAGAGCGACTTATATATGTTTTTTTCCTTCTTTATTATGCATTTTCGGCCGGAGCGACTTATACTCCGAAAAATACGGTACTTGTATAGCGCTTTTCTACCTTCAAGGTACTCAAAGCGCTTTGACACTATTTCCACATTCACACACACATTCACACACTGATGGCGGGAGCTGCCATGCAAAGCCCTAACCACCACCCATCAGGAGCAAGGGTGAAGTGTCTTGCTCAGGGACACAACGGTCGTGACTTGGTTGGTAGAAGGTGGGGATTGAACCAGGAACCCTCAGGTTGCTGGCACGGCCACTCTCTCAACTGCACCACGCCGTTGTTCACATTTGAACCAATATGGTACTCGTGAATCGATACCGGTACTCAACAGTACCAATTTTCTGTAATTTTGTTTGTGTTAATAAATATTGACTTTTATTAATAAAATGTTGTATTATTGCAACATTTAAAAATGAGCTGATGAAGATAACTGTTGTCCAGCTGTTATATCTTATTGTAATATCATTATGTTACATTCGGTTTCAATATCAGTTGCAAGTCCAAGACGTTAGATGGCCGTAGTGTAAAGTGTTCTGTGTCTTGTTGCACCCTAAAAAGTGTTGATACTGTTACGCACTAGCAGGGTGTTGACATCGCCATGTAAAATCGCTAATGTTAATCAGTAGTATGTCACTAGCAAAGCCAATGCATATTAGCATCAGGCTAGCACATTTTTAGAAAAGTAAAGAGCTACTTTACTTACAATGTAGCATTTTTTTGAGTCAATTTCTTTGTTGGCATTGAAAATTGCAACATTACTAAGAGGTAGTTTGGTTAAGTTGGCTCTCAGTGCTGCTGGAGTGATCGCTAAGTGCCGGCGTGCAAAGACTTGGCGTGACGTCACGTGGTTTCGGTCGGGGCCAAAAAAGTGCCGGATATGGTACACATCCTTAATGGCTACACTCAATCACATTATATATATTTTCTGCCATTTAAAATACATTGCATATCAGCATTTATTGACAATTGTATGCTGTCTTTGAGTTAAATGGGAGTGGCTTATGTGCTTTTATCTATTAACTTTAAAGTAGCAGTAGAGTGGAAAAACGGGTTGCCTCTATATTGAAGCTATTATCATATATATCTGATTTATGACACCTAAAGACTTACTAAGTTTGCGAATAAATAGATATGATCAAAATAGCATTAATCTCACGGATATTTCCGAGCCATTTTGAGGAGGAACCACAGATCTCTTCCCCATCAACAACAATGCTACGCAAGCAGACTTTGTGAAAGTCAACGATTACTTTGGGAAAAAATATGACGCAGGACTTAATATTTTTGAGCCCGAACACAAAGAGGATGAGCAATACGTTATAGAAGCCGAGTGCTAAACGGATGTAGCTTCATTGTGACACTATAGCATTAGCAGCATTGCTAGGTGCTAAACATACAAACTAACCATAATAAACCGAAATAAAACAAACACTTACTGTATTATTTCCACTCTTGTTGGGATGCCGATCGACGGAAAGCTCAAATAATTCCGTTTGGATGAAGAATCAATCACAATCCTCACAAAGGGTTAAAATAAAGTTTTAATAAAGTGTTCTTTTTCGCCATATCGGGGGATGTGATAGTGGACCAGCCTCGTTGGTCCATGGCCACATTTGTCTATAATTTAGAATTTACTTTTTAGCAAGTTTCAGACGATGCAGAATCAGCCGGAGGCTTATTGTGTCAACAATAGCAGCGTAAGCTAGCATTAGCTCACTACTATCAATGCGCCGCTAAAATAGTCTAGTCCGTCTGCGTTAGCGCTTATAAGAACAATATCACTCATATTTGGTTCATTTTCAGGTCAGGACATGTAAATGGAGTGCTTTTTTAGAGAGAATGTAATTAGCGCAATAGAGCACCCTCCACCTGTTGACTCAATTGTTAGCTATTTATTTACGATTTTGAATGCATTAAAAAAGCCAAACATATGTGTTCTTGTCTTACGTAACGTAAGGATTGTAAATGATAAACAGCACTTTTCAATGTTTGTGTATTTCCAGTATGACTGACCTAATAATATGGTCAGAGCGAAGTCAATCTCCGAAAATAGCCAAAAGTACTCGGAGCAGAATATTCAAAATGGCTGACTGAATTTGTGGCATTTTGGGATGTTTAGAGAAGTGTTTTTCAACCTTTTTTGAGCCAAGGGACATTTTTTGCGTTGAAAAAATGCATAGGCACACCACCAGCAGAAATCATTAAAAAACGAAACTCAGTTGACAGTAAAAAGTCATCGTCGCAATTGTTGGATATGATTTTAAAGCATAACCATCACTATAGCTCTTGTCTCAAAGTAGGTGTACTGTCACCACCTGTCACATCACACCCTGACTTATTTGGACTTTTTTGCTATTTTCTTGTGTGTAGTGTTTTACTTCTTGTCTTGCGCTCCTATTTTGGTGGATTTTTCTCTTTTTTTGGTATTTGTCTTGTCTTCCTTTGAGCGATATTTCCCGCATCTACTTTGTTTCAGCAATCAAGAATATTTCAGTTGTTTTTATCCTGCTTTGTGGGGACATTGTTGATTGTCATGTCACGTTCGGATGTACATTGTGGACGCCGTCTTTGCTCCACAGTAAGTTTTTGCTATCGTCCAGCATTCTGTTTTTGTTTACTTTGTAGCCAGTTCAGTTTTAGTTTCGTTCTGCATAGCCTTCCCTAAACTTCAATGCCTTTTCTTAGCGGCACTCACCTTTTGTTTATTTTTGGTTTAAGCATTAGACACCTTTTTACCTGCACCCTGCCTCCCGCTGTTTCCGACATCTACAAAGCAATTAGCTACCGGCTACCACCTACTGATATGGAAGAGTATTACACGGTTACTCTGCCGAGCTCTAGACAGCACCGACACTCAACAACAACACATCATTTGCAGACTATAATTACTGCTTTGCAAAAAATCTTTTAACCCAAATAGGTGAAATGAGATAATCTCCCACAGCACACCAGACTGTATCTCACGGCACAGTGGTTGAAAAACACTGCTTTAATGGGTACAATTAAACACAAATAAGCGTAGGGAGTCAACTTGTGTCTCCATTCTACTGCTACTTTAACCTTACAAAGTTTCTGTGAGTAATGAGTACAAAACTCCACGAGCATAATGCCCCACTACTGGAGAAAACACACAACTTTACCAACACAAAAAGTGTGTGTGTGTCATGCCCATGGTGGACTATTAATAACACACTGCCCTTCAAATATTCATTACTAAATCTTATACAAAGTTTTCTGTTTAAATCTGAAAACTAGCGGCCCAACAAGTATAATGCGCGATAGACGGAGCCCGCGAATACATAAAAAGACTCAGACCTGGGCACAGGAAAGTCCACAGGAATCCACTAGGTCCCGTAGATGTAGGAGAGTAAAGGTGTCTCAGCACACTTCCTACAAGGCCAGCATGGGCCGAGGCTCTATCATCATTATCATTGTCAACACCAGGGGGAGTTCCACTAACCACGTTAAACCCAGATTCCCATCTAACAAAGGTCTTAACTCATTCTCCTCCTATGCCACATCAATGTGGAATGCACTCCCAACAGGTGTAAAAGAAAGGGCATCTCTATCCTGGGGACGGCGTGGCGCAGTTGGGAGAGTGGCCGTGCCAGCAACCTGAGGGTTCCTGGTTCAATCCCCACCTTCTACCAACCTCGTCACGTCCGTTGTGTCCTTGAGCAAGACACTTCACCCTTGCTCCTGATGGGTCGTGGTTAGGGCCTTGCATGGCAGCTCCCGCCATCAGTGTGTGAATGTGTGTGTGAATGGGTGAATGTGGAAATAGTGTCAAAGCGCTTTGAGTACCTTGAAGGTAGAAAAGCGCTATATAAGTATAACCCATTTACCATTTATCCTCCTTCAAAACCACACTAAAACAACACCTCCAGGCAACTACAACCCTTGACTAACACCCTCCCCCCTCCACATCCCACCTCCCCGGATTGTAAATAACCAAATGTAAATAATCAAATGTATATACTTGTTCTTATGCTATGTGAACTCACTATGTCACTGCTCGAGACCTACACTGTTTCGATGTCCATTTCTCTGATGATGCAATTGTTGATGACTGAAGTGCTGATATCAACCAAACCCTCCTCATCCCACCCCCCGGATTGTAAATAATTCAATGTATATACTCTGATGATTAACTTGTGTAATGACTGTATTATGATGATAGTATATATTTGTACCATAAATTGGTTAACGTGGACCCCGACTTAAACAAGTTGAAAAACTTATTGGGGTGTTACCATTTAGTGGTCAATTGTACAGAATATGTACTTCACTGTGCAATCTACTACTAAAAGTTTCAATCAAAAAGGCTGCACGTTTACAAACACATTAGGGCTGCACCATTCTGAGAAAAAAACCTGACCTAATTTATGGATTTTTCTTCGCTGGCGGCCATAATACAAATACTTTTATTTTTTAAAAACACGCAAAAACACTGAGTTTTATTGTTGGTCCTATGTCGCCATCTTTTGGGCGAGTTCGCTCACTGCAGGTGCGACAGTGTCCTTCCATTTAGTGGCAGTGCTTTTTATTGATTTTTTCATTCAACCGGAGTGCCGTT